>NW_026694356.1:0-18580 GCF_021218885.2 Marmota monax | reverse complement strand
AAATGCAGGAGAAACTTCCAAATAAGTGAAAGTTCTAAAACACAAAAATTTCTGGTAATTTTTTCTTTTGACAAGACAAATATATTGGGATATAGAGTAGATTCAGGAAGAGGATGGGAAATAAAAATATCTATTACATGTATAATATATGTAAATACATAGTCATATGATATTAGAGGTCACCTTTAGAGAAAAGAGAGAGATTATACCATAGAGACAGTTGTCAAAAGGAAACATGACCATTTGTTGCTCTTATTCAGCATTTTGGAAACATCTTAATGCTATCTACATGTGTGACAAGTATTATGGGGAAACAATTACAGAAAATATAGACACAAGAAAGAATTATTTTCATCCTGTTCTTATAAAACCATTTAATATTTTATAGCATTTTGAAAAATATCCCTTGAATGCTTCTCATTGAAAATATCATATTTTTTAATTTGTTTTTTTAGTTTGTCAATGGACCTTTATTTTATTTTGCTGACAGGAGAAAAGTCAATATCCTGATTCATGCCAGAGACTTATTCAAATCCACAAGTTAATTTACATTTCTAGTAAAGATTTCTTTACTTTTCAATTGTAAGTCTGTCCTTCAACTTTTTCACATATTTCTCATACATATTTCATTAATTTTAGGTCTTGGATTCCATTACTTTTGTAACTTCTACTTTCAATAATTTTCCATAACTATTTCACTACTATTTCACTACATAGGGATCAATTTAAGCATAAATGTTTAAAGTCATTTTAATAAATTGCCACACTGCAATCCCTTTGATGTCCTCTTTTTATCACCACTTACCTTTTCCTTTTAATGTATCTTATTCATACTTCATTTTTTGAAGGCTACTTTTCTTTTTGCTTTTATTTGTGCATTATATTTGTACATAGAATTTGGGTTCATTTTGACATAAATACAGTCAGGAGATTTACTCCATTTCAGTCCTAAGTGTCCCCTTGTGGATTTGAATAAGTCTCTGGCATGAATCAAGATATTGACTTTTCTCCTAACAGCAGTTTTCCCGTATAAAATTTTAAAAAAGTATTTGTAGTTATCTATTATCTGTGAGTCACTGGTAAATGGCAAAATTCTTTCATCAAGATGATAAAATTACTTGATAAATGAAAAACTGTGATGTAGATAAGTCAATTAACTAAAGCAAAAGACTAAACTTTAAATGCTTAGAATATGAAGTAAATAGTTATGCAAAAAAAGGTACAAACAAGCACAAAATTCTCATGCATGGGGAAACCAATGTGATTATTGAACATTGACCCAGTGGATGTATGTGCAGGAAATTAATGTTGAAAGTGTTTTAATTTCTTTCTCAGTTCCACATAATTTAAAAGAGATTTGTTGAAATACAGTGTCCTCACTCCATGTGGAGATAGTAAGAATATTCACTTAACTTGTAGGCTATGGGTGGGCCTTTCTTGATGATTCTCATAGCTCAAGATTTTCTCCTTCTTCTTCTGTTACTATTGCTACCTTGATATTTCTACTCTTCTTAAAGTGAATCATGTGATTCCAGGTCTCCATGCTATATTTATTCTATGGACACCTGGAGGTAGAAACCAGAAGCTTCATTTTAACTGCCTCCACAGCTAATTTTTATGTCAGAAAATGTTTGAAAACCACTATTTTGGAATATCCTCAACACAGTCACTTCTAATTTTTATTGAATCCTCACCATAACTCAAGGAGATAATTATTGACAGCTTTCTTATACAGAGGAAAAAAATTGGTTTCACAATATTTAGCTTATTTACTCAAAGCAACTGCCTTTATTTTTAATGCTGTGAACTGAAATTTGGTCAGCTGGTGTCAGGGTTTTGCATATTCCCCTGCAAAGATTTACTACATCCTAACTTCTATAATTATGTGGCCAACTTGTAAGATCTATTTGTTGAAAGTATTTGAATTTCACTATTACAGGTGAAACAAATTGAAGATAATGACACTCATTATTGAAAGTCAACCTGAAGAATTCATTCTACTAGGCTTTAATGAGCTACCTTGGCTAGAGCTTCCTCTATTCATTATTCTTCTGATAACATTCCCCATGACTCTAATGGGAAACATTGCCATCATTCTGGTGTCCAAGTTAGACCCCAGCCTCCACAGTCCCATGTATTTCTTCCTCACCAACCTCTCCTTTTTGGACATATGCTACACCACAAGCATTGTGCCTCAGATGCTCTTTAACCTGGGAAGCTCTAAGAAGACCATCAGCTATGTGGGGTGTGTTCTTCAGCTTTATTTCTTCCACATTATGGGAGCTGCGGAATGTTTTCTCTTGGCTCTCATGTCTTTTGATCGCTATGTGGCCATATGCAGACCTCTGCACTACACCCTCATAATGAATCAGTGCGTCTGTATCCAGTTAATGTCCATTATATGGCTGAGTGGAATTACTTATGCTATCTCAGAAGGCACTGTAACACTCCAGTTGCCACTGTGTGGCGTCAACAAACTGGATCACTTGGTGTGTGAGATTCCAGTTCTTATAAAGACTGCCTGTGGTAAAAAGGAAGCTAATGAGCTAGCACTCTCTGTGGCATGCATTTTTATAGTAGCTGTTCCTCTATGCCTAATTCTTGCCTCCTAAGCTAGCATTGGACATGCTGTACTTAACATTAAATCTTCTGCGGGAAGGAAAAAGGCCTTTGGGACATGTTCCTCTCATCTCACTGTGGTTTTATTATTTTATGGCCCAGCTGTTAGTATGTACCTTCAGCCCCCTTCTTCCATTAAAAGGGACCAGCCCAAGTTCATGGCCCTCTTCTATTGAGTGGTGACTCCTACAGCCAACCCCTTCATCTACACCCTGAGAAATAAGGATGTAAAGGGGGGATTAGGCAATCTGGTGAGGAGCATTTTCAGTTCCAAACAAAAAAATTGTAGGAAGAAAATGTAACTATTTAGCAATTTGAGTAGGTTTATAAAGGTTTCTTTTATTACTTGTTCCTGTCATGAACCTTGTGTTGTATGCTTGTGTTGTATGTTCTTCTATTAAAATATATCTTAATTCATATATTCCTTAATCAGGTAGGCAAGTATTACACCTGGCTAACGTGTGGGTGCTCTCTTTTTGAAAAATTACTTACATAATTCTGTTTGGGTTGTTACATAATGAAAAAGTAACTTTGTTAAATATTAAGATATGTTAATAGTATAAATTATAATTACATTAGTTCAAGCAAATCACAATAACAATTCCTTGGCAACCATTCATCAGTGGGCTTCCTATCAGTGTCACTTGAGAAACATTTCATCATTCTCTATGAGCCATTTAAGGTCTCTATGTGCAGCCTGCCTGTACTTCATTTTGTATGAAGCATTCTGCTTTCAAAAAAATAATGATTTTTTTTTATTTTAACAATACAGTTATACATGGTAGTTGAATTCATTTTGATAAAGTCATCAGTCAAGAAATTGATTTTAATTACCATTCTCCCACTTTTATCTCCCATTCTCCTACTCCTATTCTCCTTCTTCTACTGTACTTAGATTTTATCTATCTATTTATTTATTTATTTATTTTGATGGGTTATTTCCACATATATGTAAAGATGAAATTTCCTTTGGTACATTTTTGTATGCATATAACATGATTTTGTTAAATTCATTCTGTCCTTCCTCTTTCTCTACCTTCTGTGTACCACTGATCTTCCCTATGATATCTGATCTGCACTCCAATCCCTGCTAACACCCCTGCTAATTCTTTCCTGTATTTTTTTCTAGCTTCAACATAATGAAAAAAATATTCAAGTCTTAATTTTCTGAATCTGACTTATTTCACTTAGCATGATGTTCTCCATTTCCAACTATTTACCAGCAAATGTCTTTATTTTATTCTTTTTGGCCTAATCAAACTCCATTATGCATATATATCACATTTTATTGATTCATTCATATATTGATGGGTGTCTGAACAGAAAGAATCATGATTCTTAAATTTCATTAACTTCATTTCATGTAGATCTTTATTTTAAAAATCCATGGTTTGGCTTAACAAATATGTGAGTAGTAATTTTTTATGATTAATTAAAGAATTTATTACTAAATATTAAAATGAATAGAACAATTGAAGAATAATATGGATAAGTTTATTCACATTCCTTTTGAATATCATAAAAATAAGTCTTCTGAAACATTGACACTCAGCCACTGAAAACTCTCAACTCTCTATTTTCTATCCCTAAATTTATGACGGTAGCCTTAAACTTGTTGTTCTCCTCAGTCAGCCTTCCAAATAGTTGGTATTACTGGCGTCAATCACCATGCCCAACTTCATTTGGACTTTTCTGATACATCTTCCTTTTGATCAACATATTCATCAATGAATGAAAGGAAAGTCCATGTTATTCCATATAAGAATTTATTGTAATCTATGTACATGATGAAAAATAATATATCATATGGTGCTGACCCACTTCTTTTTAAAAAAATTTTTAGTTGTAAATGAACACAATACCTTTATTTTTATTTTTATCTATCTTTATCTGGTGCTGAGGATCTAACCCAGTGCCTCACACATGCCAGGCAAGTGCTCTATGATGGAGCCATAACCCCAGCCCTTACCCAATTTTTGAGATCAATGGGCTTCAATAATTTAGTTTGGAAAAAAAATCTACATTTAAAAACTGGAAGATTTCTGACAGAATTTTTGAAAATTTCACACAAACACACACAATTTAAAAATTAAAATCCTATCATGGTAAATAATAGTTTTGACCATGTTTATTAAGATATTCTTACCTTAGTTGTATATGCTGGGAGATTAAGCATTTACAGTTTTGCAGCAAAACCCGGAAAGATTAGTGTCTGAAGCACAGCTATGAAGCTGGTTGTAGTTGTTCAGAGTTCTTTCTTTAATTATTTCCCTTTTGGGGCTAGTTGATGTTCTTATGAAACTTTAGGCCTACAGAATTACTATTTTTAGAAGCTTGAGTCATGTCTAGACTCTGAGAAATCAGGGCTTCTGAGAACTATATACAAATCTCAGGAAAAAATATACTGAGCAAATGAAAGGAGACAGGCACAGACATGTTTTGTTTGTACTATTCAGCTGCACAATTCTGGGGTACATATGTTCAGTATATGTGAAAATTAAAGATATATTAATTAATTTTGAGAAGTTAATTAATATTTGAAGCTCTGAAAGTGTGCCATATCCTTAGTGTACAGCATGCACAATCCTCATATTACCCTTTGGTATAAGGCATGTTCTCAGTGAACATGATCTAAACTTTTCTCGTTTTCCCAAGCAAGTTTTTCTAGAAGAACAAACAGAAGACAACAAAACATTTTAACCCCAGTGGTAAAGACACTAAAGGTTATAGGTTATTTCATGTCTTGCTCGGGGGTCTTATTTATATCATTATGTGCCTACCTTTGTGATGTTTGTCAATCATATAATGCTCACTTTCCTATAGGAAGCTTAGAATATTTCTTGGTGGCCCATGACCTGCTTTTTCAGTCTGACCAAAGGTCAGTGACAAATTGGAAACTGCTATTCAAGTAAAGAATTGTTGTAAGTATGAGCTGTAATTATCCCATTAGAGATTGGTGGAGATTGCACATGACACTCTGGTCATTCACAGATAGTTCATGTGCCTTGGATCTTTTAGGGCACAATGTGGTTGACCATGTACTTTATCAACTAAAATACAGAAGTTTTAGAAGTGAAAAGGAATGCCATTAAAATTTATACTTAAAATTGGATACTCCAAAGCATATTAGATTCTTCTCAAAGATCTTATAAGCTCTGCTCCAAATTTGTTTTTCATGATGTTAATAAACTCCTTTACAAAATCTCCATCTTCTTATCAGTGTTCTAAACTAAAAATATCACTATTATGTTTGATTTATTTCTTTCCCAGAAGATTCAAATATAGCTAAATTTCCATGTCAATCTCCTGTATCAATATCTCATGCTTTTTCCATTTTTTCCATTTTAAGCACACTTATTCTAGTTGAAGACCTCATTATTGCATAGAAGGTTGAAAAAACTTGAGTTAACTAAGTTCTTATGTTTTGATATTTAAAACTAATTTTTACTTTTCTAAATATGATATCATAAAGTAGACACCAGTATAATTTCAGAGTTTACAATCCAATAAGGTCTCATCCATGTTTACTTCAACTTCCAAGAAGGTATAAATATGATGAAAATTTAAAATTAAGAGTGAAGTAAGATCCTACAAAGTGGAAGAAAATCCTTGCCAGCTATCCTTCTGACAAGGGATTTTATCCAGAAAAGAAATGAAGAAACATAACACCAAAGTAACAGAAAAAAGTCAATGTCAAGTAAACAGATATTTCCCAAAAGAAGACATAAAAAAGAACAACAAATATATGAAAAAAATGTTCAACATTCTTAGCAATCACGGAAATGCAATACAAAACTACATTGAGATATCATCTCATTCTAGGTAGAATGTCAATCATCAAGAATACAAATAATTATAAATGCTTGTAAGAATATGTGGGAAAATGTACACATACACATTGTTGGTGGGACTCTAAATTATTATAAACAATATGGAAATCAGTATAGATATTCCTAAAAAATCTAGGAATGGAATCACTGATATTTAATCACTGATTATAATCATAATACTCCATGATATTTATACAAAAGGACAAAAATTAGTGCATACCATAGTGATACATGTACACTAATGTTTATAGCAGTGCAATTTATAATATTCAAGTTAGGGAACCATGCTGGGTATCCACCAAGGGATGAGTAGACAAACAAAATATACAATGGAGTCTTAATAATCATGATAAAGAATAAAACTGGGCATAGTGGTTACTCAGGAGACAGAGGCAGGAAGATTGACAATTACAGGCCAATCTGGGCAACTGAGGGAATCACTGTTTCAAAATTTTAAAAAATGAAAGAGTTGCATATGTAGCTCAGTGGTAGAGTATTCTGATATCAGTCTCTAGTACCACAAAAATAAAATAAATGAAATGGTAAATGGATGAAGCTCCACATAGTTGAAATAAATCAGAATCAGAATGTGAAGAGTCGAATGTTTTATTTTATCCAAAAGCTAGAGATAAAGAGGAAATAAAAACAGATCTCACAAAAATAGAAGAAAAATTAATAGAGGAAAGGGATCATGGGAGCGGGAGAAGGGTAAGAAAGAGGAGGTATTGGAGAATGAACTCAACCAAATTATGCTATGTGAATGTACAAATATATCACAAATATATCACAAGAAATCTAACTTTTATAGATAATTATACTCCTCTAATTTTATAAAATAGAATTAAGATCCATACAATAGATTTAGGCAATCAGGGGGAGAGAGAAGGAGAGGAAAAGGAAGGTATTTGGGAATGAAATTAACCAAATTATGTGCATGTGTTATGTCACAATAAATCCCACTACTATGCATAATTATAATGCAACTATGATAGCAATGTAAATAAAATTATGCATCAAAATAATATTATTCAATATATCTCAAGATGCCAATTCCCTGGGGCAGTACATAAGAACAAAATGGGGATATATGTTGAACCAGAACCAGGCACCAGAAACAAAGATAGTATTAAAAAAATGTTTATGTCCTTAGGTGGTAAGAGTTTCACAATGAGTTTTAACAGTATTTCATTTTATTCTTAAAATGTTTTAAGTATACACACCAATGGGATTCATTGTCATATTTTAATACATGCAAACAGCAAGCACTAATAAAATATAGCCTCCCATGCTGGGGTTGTGACTCAGTGGTAGAATACTTGCACCTGTGAGGCACTGGGTTTGATCTTCAGTACCAAATTAAAAAAAAAACAAAACAAAACCCTAGCCTTCCTTTATCAATTCATATCATTCATAACCTCTAACAAGTACTTGTCTACATTCAGAGAAGCACTTCATATATGAAAGATAATTAAAGTTTGTATAGTGATTACTTTTTAGTAGTGAATATGAATTATATAGAATAATGGGTTTCATTTGGGCATATTTGTATATGCATATAACATACTGTGATTATATCCAATCTCTGTAACCCCCCTTTACCTACCCTTACCCTCCATTTATCCATCTTCTCTTTACTAGCAGTCTCATTTCTATGTTCATGTGGTCTATTGGTTTTTCTAGATGCCAAATGTGCAATAAAATCTGATACTTATCTTTCTGTGTCTGTTGTGGGGAAAGGGTACAGTATCAGGGATTAAACTCATGGGCACTAGACCACTGAGCCACACCCCATCCTTATTTTTTATTTTTATTTAGAGACAGGGTCTCACTGAGTTGCTTATCACCTCACTTATGCTCAGAGTAGCTTTGAATTTGTGATCTTCCTGCTTCAGTTTCTGGAGCCACTGGGATTACAGGTATGAGCTACCGCACCTGGCTCTGTGTCTTACTTATTGAACTAAATTGATGATTTCTAGTTCTATTTAATTTCCTATAAAAAACACAATTTTATTAATCTTTATGACTGAATTAGACTCCATTGTGTATGTATATACCACATTTACTTTATTCACTCATTCATTGGCAGGCACCTAGACAGATTCCATTGTGAATAATGCCTTGGTAAACATGCATATGCAAGTATCACCATAGTATTGTGACTTTAATTCCTTTGGGTATACATTAAGGAGTGGTATAAATAGATCATTTAGAGGTTCTATTTTTAGTTTTTTTAGAAACCTCCATATTGACTGGTTTCTATACTGCTTTTGCTAAATAACATTTCTACCACCAGTGTATAAGAACTTCTTTTTCTTCTCATGCTCTTCAATATTTATTGTTTTCATGTTTTTGGATGATTGCCATTCTGACTAGGTGAGATGAGATCTCAATTTAGTTTTGATTTTCATTTTCCTAATGGTTAAACTTGATGAACACTTTTTTTCATAGAATTCATAGACTTATTGACCATCATTTGTACTTATTGCTTTGATCAGTGTCTCTTTAACTCATTTCTCCAATTATCAATTGGTTGTTATTTTTGCTGTTAAATTTCTTGAGTTTTCAATATAATCAGGATAATAATCATCTGCTTTAAGAGAAGCTGGCAAAAATTTTTCTCTTATTTTTTAGGCTGACTCTTCACTCTTTTAATAGTTTCCTTTGTTGTGCAGAATCTTTAATGTCATTAGTCATCTTTTGCTATTATTTCCTGAGTCATGGCCTATGTCTGTATCTTTAAGTGTTTCCCCTATGTTGTTTTTTTTTTTTTCTA
This sequence comes from Marmota monax, assembly GCF_021218885.2. Lineage (NCBI taxonomy): Eukaryota > Metazoa > Chordata > Mammalia > Rodentia > Sciuridae > Marmota > Marmota monax. The sequence goes on along the minus strand of NW_026694356.1, from coordinate 9,358 downwards.
GCAAAGTTTTAGGTCTTGCTTCTGGGTCTTTATCTATTCTGAATTTATTTTTATATGGGATGAAAGATAGGAATCCAATGATCATCTTCTACAAATAAATATTCAATTTTTTTCCAGCACCATTTGTTAAAGGGATATGTTTTCTCCAATATATGTTTTTGGTTCCTTAGTCAAGAATCAGGTGACTGATGGTGTATGGGATTATTTGTGTCTTCTATTATATTCCACTGGTCTATATATGTGTTTTTATGCCAGTGCCATGCTATTTTTAACATTATGGTTTGTTGTATATTGTGAAATTAGGTATCGTGATACTTCAGCACTGCTCTTTTTACTGTTTTACTCAGAATCATTTTGGCTACAATAGTCAATCCCTTATACATTTTAGGATTGATTTTTTTCTTTTTCTTTTTTTTTCAGTTCTGTGAAGAATCATTGGTATTTTGAAGGGAATTACATTGAATGTGTAGATTATTATCAGTAATATTGTCATTTTAATAATATTAATTCTGCAGATCTGGTGTCTGCTTTCATTTCTTCAGTGCGCTATAATTTCACTGTAGAAGTCTTTTACCCTCTTGCCTAGATTTAGTCCTAGGTTTTATTTTATTTTATTGAAGTAATTGTGAATGGGATTGATTTCCTGATTTCTTTCTCAGTGGTTTTGTTATTAGTGTGCAGAAGATCTATGGATTATGTATCCTATTATTTTGCTGTATTAGCTTGTCATGATTGTCTCAATAGATGCAGGAGAAACTTCAACATAATTCAGCATCACTTTATGAGAAAAACCCTAAAGAAACTGTTTTAATCAGCTTTTTTTTTTCTGCTGTGACTAAAGGACCAAACCAGAACAATTGTAGAGGCAAAAAGAAGTTTCTTTGGAGGCTCAGGTTTCAAAGGTCATAGTCCAAGCATATCAGTCTCCATTCAGAGCTCAAGTTGAGGCTGAACATCATGGTGGAACAGTGTGGAAGAGGGAAGCAGCTCACATGATGATCAGAAGGCTGAGAGATAGATCTCCACTTACTAAATACAAATATACATGCCAAAGCCTTGCCTTCAGTGACCCACCTCCTCCAGCCACACCCCACTGGCCTCCAGTTACCACTCAGATAATCCCATGAGGGTATTGATTCATTGACTGGGTATCTCACAATCCAATCATTTCCCTTCTGAACCCTCTCACATTTTCTCATGTGAACTTTGGGGGACACCTCATATGCAAAACATAACAGAAACCAAGTATGGGAGGATATAAACCATAGCCAACATCATAATAAAAGTTTTTTTTTAAAGCATTTCCTCTAAGATCAGGAAAGAGACAAGATGTTTACTTTCACAACTCTTATTTAATAAATATGACACTGGAAATTTTAGCCAGAGCAATTAGGTAAGAGAAATAAATAAAAGAGAAATAAATAGAAAAAGTAGGAAAGGAAGAACTCAAATTGTCCCTTTTTACATTTCTTATGCTGGTTGTATCATTCAACTCTAATTTGTTCCTACAATAGGCACCACAAAGTATGTCCTATTGGTGGTGATGACCTATGACCATTATGTAACTACTTTTCAACCCTTGCATTACACTGTACTTTATGCACACTTGTTTCTGTACCTAGTTGGCTCTGGTTTCTTGGATAAGTGATTTTACCACTTAGCATTTCCTTCCCTCTTTCCTTACTCCTTCTGGGTATCTATTTATTTCTGAATCATCAGGTCCTTTGGCACTCAGCATTCTAGTCCTTGATGCTTTTAGAGATCAGCTTTTTGTTGTTATTGCTGTTCTAATTAGTTATACAGGTCAGATTTTTAGATTCACATGTAAGTGAGAACTTGCAGTATTTGTCTTTGCATGGCTTATTTCACTCAACATGATATTCTCTAGGATTGTGCTATTACAAAAATCAGGATTTTCTTATTTTTTTCTTTCTTTTTTTAAAATTTATTTCTTACATACATGACAATAGTGGAGTGCATTACATTCATATTTATCCATTCACAGCACAATTTTTTGTAACTCTGTATATAAAGTATGTTCACACCAAATTATGCCATTATGCATGAGCTCTTTTATTTTTTGCATACAATTCTTAATACACCTTTATACCACCATTTATTATATCTCTGTTTGTATATAAGGTATGTTAGTTGGGCCAGGTTAGTACTTGGATGGGATTTTTTTTTTTTAATTTTTAGAGGTATTCCAGTGTGTGTGTGTGTGTGTGTGTGTGTGTGTGTGTGTGTATCTGTCAATAGTCACTTAGATTTTTTAATTTATCTTGGTTATTGTGAATTATACTGAAATGAACATGGATATGCAGATATCTCTTCAAAACAGTGATTTCTGTTTGGATATGTGCTCGAGAATGAGATTGTTGGATCATATAATAAATATATTTTTAATTTTTAAGTAATATTCATAGTGTTTTCCATAATGCTTATAAAAATTTACATTATAACCTATGTACATACTTTGCCAACATTATTAACTTTTATCTACATTCTTTGCCAACATAATTAACTTTTTTTCTTGTCCATGATTGAAACATTACCAGGTGTGAAGGGCAAGATAATAAGTACTAAGAAAGAACTAGACTCTGGAATCTGAGCCACAGGAAAGCCTAGAATCTGGACTGGCGTGCTGATGAATCAGAACTGGAATCTAGGTCTTTGGGGACTGATTTGGAACCTGTAGGCAGGGTGTGATTATGCTAGTGTGAAGAATAGGCTAGAAGGGGAATATTCTGGGTGCTAGGTCCACCATTACTGGTTTGGTCCTGGGTTTATCTTGAACAGGTACAAATTAAACTTGTTCAAGTTTGTGATATCCAGCAAAGTCAAGTGCTTATTCATTCTTCATCTCACATTAGTGTAATCTGATTTAAACATTATACAATGTATAAAAACATAAATCACAGACATCACACATGACTTCACTCTTATGTATAGTTTAATGTTTTTATATATAATTTAAATTAAACTTAAAAATAAAATATAGATAAAATAGTTAAAATTGCAAAGGAAGGATATACATTTTTATTTCTAGTTAAGAATACATTAAATAAATCCAATCACTTGCCTTGATATTATAATATTGTAGGATTAATCATTTATGTATGCAATGATTTCATGTCATATTATAAGAATGTGTACTGAGAAGTAAAAAGCTGGAGAAGAGTAGTTTCTACAGAAACTTCTGAGTCTTAGAGATTGAATTGTCTTTCCCCAGAACTCCTCACTTATAAGAAGCACCTGTAAACTTCAGATTTAAGGTCTTTGTATAATGTAATATACTGTTTGTGTGAGGACAGTGAGGATCCAGAGGCTAAGTGGGCAGCAGGAAGGATTGAAATGTTTTGCAGAGGAACTGATTTACAATTTTCTGCTAGAATTATTTCTTTTATAATTATTCTGATTTCTTCCCACTGAGTAAACAGTGGAGTTCACAGAACCACTGAGACTTCACTTCCTTCTACTCTGTTTTGGGATTCATTATCTCAGATTATAAGTGTTTAAGTGCAACAAATCCTTTAGTTGTCTTTCTCTACCTCCATAGAATCACACTATTTTGAAAGAGAAATACCAAATAATGACTGAATCTCAATTTGCTAAGTGACTTTTTGGTAAACAGGCACATCTAATAGGTCACTTTAATAAGCATTAGTTAATTTTGACTACTGCTCTGTGCACATCAATAGTTAAATAAACTTATTGGGGGTATTTGCATATAAATTAATGAATATGTAAATTTTGTTAATTATTCACTATCTTGTACCTTTCATTTGCAAAAGATTATTCTTAGAATAAACATTATATATAATAAGGATTATACCTTAAAATTCATAACTGGAATAAATGACTCTGTAATTCCAGTAAAGAGTCATTAAATTTCTAAATAACAAGTTTTTAACTTGCCCTTTGGTTTTGCAGTAATTGAAAATACTAAACTTAAAATATTATCATCTTTTTTCCATTGTCCTCTATGCTATCATTTTATGTGATAATTTTAAATGGTCACAATATACTTTGCTACTATTAAACTGAAAGGTGGAAGAGAGAGTTAATCTCCTAATAGCATAATGAGCTCAGGAATAAAATACGATATATATCATTGGCAAGGGATGATTTGAACAAGTAGAGAGATATGTTTAACCTATTGGAGAAACTGAAGTACCCATTGGTCCTAAATCAAGTCTTCATTGACCCTGAGTTTTATATTTAATTCTGCCTAGTAGTTGGTTACTTTTCCTGCCTTGATGCTCATTTCTAACATGTGGTGAAGCTGAGAGAGACATTCTGAAAAGGATTCAACTTCTCCTCCATCCCTTCTGAAGAGTCTCTGTCTATCCTTTGTGTAACTCTGATCAGGGGCAGCACGTAGGGGCAGGATGGACATACATTTCTGATCAAATACACTTTCTAAAGTATTGGTGGCAACAGAAAAAACATACTTTTCATTTTATTTTGTAACTATTTTAGTTTTATAGAAAAGTTTCAAAGACAATATGGACAGTATCCCTCAATTTCGGTTTCCATTAATGTTACATTTTTGGGTACATTTGTCAAATCTAAGAAACTAACACCAATATGTTACTATTAATTAAATTCCAGACTTTATTTGGATTTCACTGTGCTTGCTTTTTCTCATTTTTATTCTTGGACCCAATCCAGGATACCATGCTACAATGTAATAATGTCTGTATCATTCCACCTATACACCTCTTCTCTTCCCCTCACTATCCCAATCCAAAGTTCCTCCATTCTTTCCTAGCACTCCCCCCACCCCATTATGGATCAACATCTGCATATCAGAGAAAACATTTGGCCTTTGGTTTTTTGTGATTGGTTTATTTCACTTAGCATGATATTCTACAACTCCATCCATTTACCTGCAAATGTCATAATTTCATTCTTCTTTAAGAAGTCAATAAATAGGATGGATGCAAACCAAAAAGCTTCTTCTCAGCAAAGGAAACAATCAACAATGTAGAGAGAGAGGCTATAGAATGGGAAAAAATCTTCACCACACACACATCAGGCAGAGCACTAATCTCCAAGATATATAAAGAACTCATAAAACTTAACACCAAAATAATAATAATAATAATAGTAACCCAATCAATTAATGGGCTAAAGAGCTAAACAAACACTTCACAGAAGAAGATGTATAGTTGATCAGCACATACACGAAAAAACAGTCAGTATCTCTAGCAATTAGAGAAATGCAAATCAAAACTACTCATCTCACTCTAGTCACAATAGCAATTATCAAGAATACAAGCAACAATAACTGTTGGTGAAGATGTGGTGGAAAAGGAATACTCATACATTGTTGGTGGGACTGCAAATTGGTACAACCATTCTGGAAAGCAGTATGGGGATTCCTTAGAAAACTTGGAATGGAACCACCATTTGACCCAGCTATCCCACTCTTCAGTTTATACCCAAAGGACTTAAAATCAAAATACTACAGTGACACAGCCACATCAATGTTTACAGCAGCTCAATTCACAAGAGCTAAACTATGGAACCAACCTAGATGTCTTTCAATAAATGACCGGATAATGAAAATGTGGTATATATACACAATGGAATATTACTCAGACTTAAAGAAGAATGACATTTATTTCTATCTTTTAAAAACTTGAATCACGTTAAATTCAAATTTCCGATTCGGAGAGTCAACATGGCGGCGGGCAGGAAGACAGCGCTTTTAGCACCTCCTCAGCCACGCAGACAGACAGACACATCAGAACGTTCAGACTCTACCTGCTGAGAAACTCCCAGCAAAATTCCGCTGAAATGAGACCTAGCTGGGAAATTTGGAATTATTGGAGGTGACAGCTTGCCCCGGACGGGTTAATCTCAGCCACCCTGGGTGGAGGTCTGGGCCGCCTGGCGAGCAGTGCAGAAGGAGGCATTTCAGCACTGCTGGATACCATGTGGGGGCGTAGAGACCTTTGAAGAGGTTGCTATCAAGCCTTCATGAAACAGTGGACTAGAACTGAAACCAAGTCTGGGACAGACCAGAGACAGGCCAGACCCACCCCTCCCATTGGACACTCTGGCAAGTAGTCTGGGGACCACCATAGAAGAAAGCTGATGTCACCAGAGTTCGGCGGATGGGATCCCTTCCCAGTGAATTTGCTTCAACAGGTGTGTGACTCCCATCCCCACCAGATGCATACAGCTGGGAAACCTCAAAAATCTTGCCCCAGAACTCCTTGGGCATGACTGTAGGGGCCGAGCGAAGCAGAGGGAACTCCCAACCCCCAACTCCTCTTACCTCCAGCGGTGACACCCAAGGCCTTAGCCACCAGTTCCTGGGGGTGTGGCCACTGAAGGGGTCCAGACAAATTAAACTGATGGTTCTCCCAGATAACCCACTCCACAACCTTGGGGTCTTGGTGAATGGCAAACGGAGAGAGTGCTCAGTCCTTCAGGAAATAGGGCACTGAGGGGGACTGCAAGTGTAACTAGATCTGTGGAGATCTACTCCAGTGAGCGGGGCCTGGCTGGCTGGCAGGAGGAAGGGGGGAGGGGCCGTAGAAGAGAAATGGCTCTGGACTAACAGGATTGGAGAGACACACAGTAGGGGAAGAGGAACCACCTTACAGGGATTGCTGCCAGCACATAGAGGGCAGAAGCTTGGCTCAGAGGGCACATCTCCGCCTACTGGAAGAGAAGAAAATAGAACTCTAAGACTTCATTTATCATTTTTTTTCTTTTCCCTTTTCAATTTTTATTTTTCTTTCCATTCTCCTTTATTCTACTTATTTTTCTCTCCCTCTTTCTCTTTAAGGACTCCTTCCTTCCCCTTCCCCATAACTTTCATCCCAAGCATTACGACTTTCATTATGTGTAATTTTCTAAAGGCAAATAAGTGAATGTTCCAAGGCTGTCCATAGGGCTCCTAAGTACCTAGCTATTACCAAATACCCTGACCATTCGCCTGTTAATATCCCCCTTCAGTAGAGCAATCTTCCAAAGTAGCCAAGACATACTAACCTTCATACCATCATAGCACCCAACCTAAACATAAAGTCCTAAGACCAACAACAGATCACTATATGCCTACAGAATTCATAAGCCTTTATGAATTTAATGAATCAGCTTTAAATTACAATAAAGCCCAACATCTCTAGACATAGTCACCCACCACAAAGGAGAGACCACAGAAATATACAAAACCAAAACAAATTTATAGGAGAAAACAGAAACAGAGCAGTTAAACTGAGTTGGAAAGTAACATGAACACCATGAAAAAACAAGGGAATGAAGGATTAAAAACAATGCAGGACAACTTAAATTTACAGGAGAACCCAGAGGCATCAGAAAAATGGACAGAGAAAGAACTCAAGGCATACCTGACTCAGATGGAATGGAATCTTAAAGAAGTCATTAAACAGCAAGTCCAAACAATGAAACAATACTTTGAAAATGAATTACATAAGCAGATTCAAGAAGCAAAAAATGAACTCTACTAGGAGATAGAGATTTAAAAAAAAAATCAAACAGTAATCCTAGAAATGCAGGAAACCAAAAACCAAATAAAAAACTCAAATGAGAATATTACAAATAGACCAGATCACATAGAAGTCAGAACATCAGATAATGAAGACAAAGTTTATCAACTCGAAAAGAGTATAGTCAATGCAGAAAAGCTAGAACCAACATGGCGGCGGGCGCGGAGAGATCAAGTCTCTGACCTCTTCAGCTGTGCGGGCATAGGGAGTCGTAAACCATTTAAATGCTGTTTGCTCAGGATCACAGGGCAATGCTGAGCTGACGTGGATCTGGGGCGAACAGTCTGGGCCTCTCAGAACACATACCGAGCCCGGATCAGCTGAATTCAAGCTCCCATTCGCCTGCTTCTTGCAGACAAACTGTTGTGACTCAGCACTAAACAATCCCGCTGAAACAACTGGTTGGCCCTTCTTCACCTATGGAGGTAAATGCCAACCGAGCCTTCATAGTCAGTGGCCACAGGATTGAAACAGGGCTTGGGAGAGCCAGTCAAGACCCACCCATTGCATTGGTCACCCGGCAAAGGCAAATAAACTGACGGCATTTGCATGGGATACCACCATGGCAGAGAACTGATGTCACCAGAATACGGCAGAGGAGATAACTTCATTGAAACCAGCGGCGACAGTGACTTCTTCCCTTCCCTTCTAATACCTTTCCTCCCAAGCATCAAATAAATTTATAGGAGTAAACAGTAACTCAGCAGTCAAACAGAACAAGAAGTAACATGAGCAGCATGAAAAAGCAAGGAAGAAAAGGAGTACAAACAATGCAGGACAGCCTAAATACTCAGGAGGACCTAGAGTCATTAGAAAAATGGTCATATAAAGAACTCAGGGAATACCTTAGACAGATGGAATGGAACCTTAAAGAGGATATGAGACAGCAAATTCAAACAGTGAAAGAACACATTGAAAATGAATTACGTAAACAGATAAAAGAAGCAAATAAGCATCTTTATCAGGAGATAGAGATTATAAAAAAAATCAAACAATAATTCTAGATATGAAGGAAACTATAAACCAAATTAAAAACTAAAGTGAGAGTGTCACTAACAGAGTGGAGCAAGTAGAAGCCAGAACGTCAGATAATGAAGACAAAATATATCATCTTGAAAAGAGTCTAGCCAACTCGAAAGGCTGGTAAAAAATTACGAGAAAAACATCCAAGAGATATGGGATAATATAAAAAAACCAAACTTAAGAGTAATCGGGATAGAGGAAGGTATAGAGATTCAAACCAAGGGAATGAGTAACCTGCTGAATGAAATAATTACAGAAAACTTTCCAGAAAAAAAAAAGGAAATGGATATACAAATTGTAGATGCATACAGGACACCGAGCATATAAAATCACAGTAGACCAACGCCAAGACACATTGTTATGAAGATATCCAATATACAGAACAAAGAGAAAATATTAAAAGGTACAAGAGAAAGGAGGCAGATTACATTCAGGGGTAAACCAATAAGGTTAACAAAGGATTTTTCATCACAGATGCTGAAAGCGAGAAGATTCTGGAACAATGTATTTCAAACACTGAAAGACAATGGATGCCAACCAAGAATTCTGTATCCAGCAAAATTAAGCTTCAGGTATGACAATGAAATAAAAATCTTTCATGATAAACAAAAGTTAAAAGTATTTTCAGGCAGAAAACCAGCATTGCAAAGCATCTTGAGCAAAACACTACATGACGAAGAAATGAAAAACAATAACCAAAACCATCAGTGGGAAGTGCCTCAGTAATGACAGAGGGCGGGGGGAAAGCTAATCATGGAGAAACAAACTAAATTTTTTTTAAAAAAGGATAAATAATCAAACATGGA
>NW_026694355.1:0-26818 GCF_021218885.2 Marmota monax | reverse complement strand
ATCAATAGTACATCATCTAAACACACATTTCCTTATTACTACACTTATAGCTAGACTCTATGTCTAAAAATGTTGTTTTCGATTATCGTTTACAAACATAGTCATTAGTTTCATGAAAGGCATACCATTTCTGATAGCTTGAAGAAAACTGAATTTCAGGTGTAGGATGTTATGTTTTGGGGGAAAGGAGTGAGGGTATGGGGTTAATCTAAATTAGTAACTTTGGAGAGCTCTAACCAATAGATGGGTAATTTATGGAAGAATGTATAGATTCAAATTCCTATCTGTATTTATAAGATTACCCTTCTTATGAATAGTAAAATTTAGGTGATTGCAGGTGGGATAGAGGGAGTAAGAGGGAGGAAAACATATAACAAGGAAAGGGAGAGAAAAAAAGAGAGTGGGAAAAAGAAAATATGAGAAAAAAAGAAATAAAAAGGTGGAAGGGAAGTGGGACATATGCAGTTCCTCTATAGTATATTATTCTGGTGATTCCGTTGTTAAAGACCTTTTTCGTGTACAGTTTTTGGTTTCACATATGTTGAGGTTGTGAAGACCCGAGGGGGAAGGGTAGAGAAGACTGGGTGAATGGCTGAAAAGAGAGAGAGAAGAGAGAAAAAGAAAGAAAAAAAGAAAAAAAAATGTCTCTCAGAACTCTGTTTTCATTTCTTCCAGTTGGTGGTGTTCTCTATTCCTAGCTTGAGTCTCTGGGTTCAGGAGGCGGCTGGGCCCTTCCTCCAATTGGGGTGATCTGTCTACCATGCCTGCAGGCTGCTGGGCCTGTTCTCCAGGTCGCAGGTCTGCCTACGTTTCAGGTGCAGGCGGCAGCTGTGCCCCTCCTCCAATTGGAGTGATCTGTCTACCACGCCGGCGGGCCACTGGGCCTGTTATCCTGGTCGTAGGTCTGCCTATTGTGCAGGTTCGGGCGGCCTGGGGAGATTCTTGTTCACTGACATAATGGGAAATATATTTTTTAACTCTTTAAAATATAAAATTATGACTCATAATATGAAAAGGTCCTTATTAAATATATAATAATGTATTCATTAATTAATTATAAAATATATCTAATTATAAAAATATTTTATTTCAGAAATTTATAATATATGGTAAAATTATAAACAAATCTAATGTGTATAAATGTGGAATATATTCAAATAATTTGGTCTACCCTTATAATGGAATATTTGTGAGACACTGATGTTATGGTTAATATTTACTGACACTGAAAAAGTTTATATTTGTTAGTGAAAGTAACTGGTTACAAAAGAGACAACTGGTACAATATAATTACAAAATCATTTCCCAATTATGTAGCTAATTTTTAACAGCAATGACAATGACTTCACCCACAGCACCATAGCAATGAACAGAAGAACATATACAACTGAGAAATCTGAATATGGGTAAGAGAATTTGTCTGACAGGAAAAACAAACAATGTCCCATGGAGAAATGCCTTCTTTTATGTGTCTCCCTTGAGAGAGCAAAGTTCTGGATATTAATCAACTCCATGATAATTAGAAACGTGGAAATACAGATCCCAAAGTCTTGAGAGAATCCATATCCTATATGTTTTTATTTATTCTAATCTGATTTTCTCCAGGGAAAATTGCTCAAGTCATATTTACTTTCACCTGGGTATTGGGCAGTGATGTTCACTCCAGGAGAGAAACTCAGTTATGCTAGAGTTATGTCAACAGCAATATTCTCTACATGTGGATGAATGTGAAAAGGAGGATGATGTCCTAGAGAATGTGAGTAACCCTCTACCTGTCTCATATCACCACATCTTTGTCCAGTAACTACTGTCATCACCAACTTAGTCAGCTACTTCCCTGACTGAGTCACCGTCTCTCCCTTCAGTAGTCCTTTTGGAGGTCTGTCCTCTGCATATTCATTCAAAATAATTGTGTTCATACCACAAGAACAATCAGAAAAAAGGTGTAGGGGGGAATAAAGTTCTTGGTCTTTTTGCCAAAAGTGAAAGGATTTTCTTATTAGTAATACAGTAGAAGTTATAGACAACACCTGTTGTTTGATTTTATACCAGACACAACTCATAATTATTTACTGTTTTTACTGATGGAAATTACTAATCCTAATATTTCTGCATACTGTACCAGTTAACACTATAGATATCAAAATAGGAACTAAGTACCTGGTCTACTGCTATATATTGTTTGCATAGATTGGTGCTATCCTTGAGCTCCCCTTTCCTGGATAATTTTCCAAATAGCAATCTAGAGTTCATATTTAAGATTTGAAAGGATAGCTTTTTACTATTCTGTTTTGAAATCTCTCTCTTTCTCTCTTTTTCTCTCTCTCTCTTGCACTGATCACTCTCCTTCAGAGGTTCTCTTCAGTGACTTCAAGCCACAAGTCATACTTAAACTGTGGACAAAGCAAATTTCTATATATCTCACTTCAGAAGTATGAGCTGGTTCTCATCACATTGGATAGAGAAGAGTTATTCTTCAGTATATTCAGGATAAAAAATAAAGTATGTGATGGGTAGAGTGGAAAGCTCTTCTTGAAATATTACTTATAATCCAAATATTTTAGAGTATTATAATAGGAAGATATAAGAGGAAGAATTAGATGATTTTGATTTCATTTAACTTTTTTGTAGACTCATAAGCACCTACACTAATATTATTTCTTTATATAAAATTAAATTGCTGGTTTGTGCAATTATTCCACAATGTATACATATATCCACAATGTATACCACAATGTAAACATCATGTACATGATAAATATATTCAATTTTATTTGTCAATTATAATCCAGTAAAGCTCTAAAAACTTACTGTAAATAATGTGAGATATGAATGTGTATACTGTATTAATTTCAACAGGAGTTTCTGGATTTTGTGTTTGAACTCTGGCAAAGGGAAACAAATTAAAAATTTATTTCTAAAGTTTCTTTGAAATGTAACATCCTATCAAATTATGTGATTTTAAGATTTGGTACAAAACTAGAAAATTGGTAATTCCTGAATTTCCATCTATAAATAAATTCATATTTAATAAGATATTATAGTCTAAGTGTTCAAATTTAAGATGATTCTAAAGTTTTAAAATTATATCATTGTGTTATTTGCTTGAGGCAATGGAAATAACTTATGCTTGCATTAGATCTGAGTATATGTTTAAACTACTGAAATAATTACTTTAGTGACTAAAAGTAAAAAAAAAAAAAAAAAAAAAAAAACACTAGTCTGAGACAAATTTCCATCTTATGTTAAGCAGCATTAGGAATATGCAGAATGTGCAATATATATATAGCACAAGATTCAGGCTTTCTGAGTAGAATTCTTCATTAGCTATGCACACTTAGCTCCAGAATTTAAAGGGTTAAAGCATTATTTCTCCCATTCCAGACACATTTAACTCTTTGAAACATAAACATGTTTAAATAAAACAAAAAATTGATCCTTTAATGTTACTACAAGGAAATGATTCTAGAAGATGCTATCCTGGGAGCAGAAAAATTGGGAGCACAGATGATAACATCATAAAAAAAAAATAGCAAGTGAATAGGCATGGGGGATTGTACTATGATCCAATTTATTTATTTATTTTTTTATATATTTTTAATTTTTTATTGTGGGTTGTTCAAAACATTACAAATTTCTTGACATCATATTCCACACTTTGATTCAAGTGGGTTATGAACTCCCCCCTTCACCCCATACACAGATTGCAGAATCACATCAGTTACACATCCATTGATTTACATATTGCCATACTAGTGTCTGTTGTGCTCCACTGCCTTTCCCATCCTCCCCCCTCCCCCCTCCCCACCTCTCCCCTCCCCTCCCCTCCTCTCTCTCTACCCCCTCCACTGTATAACCCTGAGGGTCTCCTTCCATTACCATGCAATTTCCCTTCTCTCTCCCTTTCCCTCCCACCTCTCATCCCTGTTAAATGTTAATCTTCTTCTCCTGCTCTTCATCCCTACTCTGATCTTAGTTACTCTCCTTATATCAAAGAAGACATTTGGCATTTGTTTTTTAGGTATTGGCTAGCTTCACTTAGCATAATCTGCTCTAATGCCATCCATTTCCCTGCAAATTCTATGATTTTGTCATTTTTTAATGCAGAGTAATACTCCATTGTGTATAAATGCCACATTTTTTTTTATCCATTCGTCTATTGAAGGGCATCTAGGTTGGTTCCACAGTCTTGCTATTGTGAACTGTGCTGCTATGAACATCCATGTAGCAGTGTCCCTGTAGCATGCTCTTTTTAGGTCTTTAGGGAATAGACCAAGAAGGGGAATAGCTGGGTCAAATGATGGCTCCATTCCCAGCTTTCCAAGAAATCTCCATACTGCTTTCCAAATTGGCTGCACCAATTTGCAGTCCCACCAGCAATGAACAAGTGTACCCTTTTCCCCACATCCTCGCCAGCACTTGTTGTTGTTTGACTTCATAATGGCTGCCAATCTTACTGGAGTGAGATGGTATCTTAGGGTGGTTTTGATTTGCATTTCTCTGACAGCTAGAGATGTTGAGCATTTTTTCATGTACTTGTTGATTGACTGTATGTCCTCCTCTGAGAAGTGTCTGTTCAGGTCCTTGGCCCATTTGTTGATTGGGTTGTTTGTTCTCTTATTGTCTAATTTTTTGAGTTCTTTGTATACTCTGGATATTAGGGCTCTATCTGAAGTGTGAGGAGTAAAGATTTGTTCCCAGGGTGTAGGCTCCCTATTTACCTCTCTTATTGTTTCTTTTGCTGAGAAAAAACTTTTTAGCTTGAGTAAGTCCCATTTGTTCATTCTAGTTATTAACTTTTGTGCTATGGGTGTCCTATTGAGGAATTTGGAGCCCGACCCCACTGACTGTAGATCATAGCCAACTTTTTCTTCTATCAGACAGGGCGTCTCTGATTTGATATCAAGCTCCTTGATCCATTTTGAATTCGCTTTTGTGCATGGCGAGAGAAAGGGATTCAGTTTCATTTTGTTGCATATGGATTTCCAGTTTTCCCAGCACCATTTGTTGAAGTTGCTATCCTTCCTCCATTGCATGCTTTTAGCCCCTTTATCAAATATAAGATAGTTGTAGTTTTGTGGATTGGTTTCTGTGTCCTCTATTCTGTACCATTGGTCCACCCGCCTGTTTTGGTACCAGTACCATGCTGTTTTTGTTACTATTGCTCTGTAGTATAGTTTGAAGTCTGGTATTGCTATACCGCCTGATTCACACTTCCTGCTTAGCATTGTTTTTGCTATTCTGGGTCTTTTATTTTTCCATATGAATTTCATGATTGCTTTCTCTATTTCTACAAGAAATGCCGTTGGGATTTTGATTGGCATTGCATTAAACCTATAGAGAATTTTTGGTAATATCACCATTTTGATGATGTTAGTTCTGCCTATCCATGAACAGGGTATATTTTTCCATCTTCTAAGGTCTTCTTCTATTTCTCTCTTTAGGGTTGTGGAGTTTTCATTGTATAAGTCTTTCACCTCTTTTGTTAGGTTGATTCCCAAGTATTTTATTTATTTTATTTTTTTTTGAAGATATTTTGAATGGAGTGATTGTCCTCACTTCCATTTCAGAGGATTTGTCGCTGATATACAGGAATGCCTTTGATTTATGCGTGTTGATTTTATATCCTGCCACTTTGCTGAATTCATTTATTAGCTCTAATAGTTTCTTTGTAGAGCCTTTTGGGTCTGCTAGGTATAGAATCATATCATCTGCAAATAGTGATAATTTAAGTTCTTCTTTTCCTATTTTTATGCCTTTAATTTCTTTCGTCTGTCTAATTGCTCTGGCCAGTGTTTCGAGAACTATGTAGAACAGAAGTGGAGAGAGAGGGCATCCCTGTCTTGTTCCAGATTTTAGAGGGAATGCCTTCAGTTTTTCTCCATTCAGAATGATGCTAGCCTGAGGCTTAGCATAGATTGCTTTTACAATATTGAGGTATGTTCCTGTTATCCCTAGTTTTTCTAGAGTTTTGAACATAAAGGGATGCTGTACTTTGTCCAATGCTTTTTCCGCGTCTATCGAGATGATCATATGGTTCTTATTTTTAAGTCTATTGATGTGGTGAATAACATTTATTGATTTCCGTATATTGAACCAGCCTTGCATCCCAGGGATGAATCCTACTTGATCATGGTGTACAATTTTTTTTGATATGTTTTTGTATCCGATTCGCCAGAATTTTATTGAGGATTTTTGCATCTAGGTTCATTAGAGATATTGGTCTGTAGTTTTCTTTCTTTGAAGTGTCTTTGCCTGGTTTAGGTATCAGGGTGATGTTGGCCTCATAGAATGAATTTGGAAGTTCTCCCTCCTTTTCTATTTCCTGAAGTAGCTTGAAAAGTATTGGTATTAGTTCTTCTTTAAAGGTTTTGTAAAATTCTGCTGTATACCCATCCGGTCCTGGGCTTTTCTTAGTTGGTAGTCTTTTGATGGTTTCTTCTATTTCCTCAATTGATATTGGTCTGTTTAGGTTTTCTATATCCTCCTGACTCAATCTGGGCAGATCATATGACTTAAGAAATTTATCTATGCCTTCACTATCTTCTAATTTATTGGAGTATAAGGATTCAAAATAGTTTTTGATTATCTTCTGTATTTCTGAAGTGTCTGTTGTGATATTGCCTTTTTCATCCCGTATGCTAGTAATTTGAGTTCTCTCTCTTCTTCTCTTCGCTAGCATCGCTAAGGGTCTGTCGATTTTGTTTATTTTTTCAAAGAACCAACTTTTAGTTTTGTCAATTTTTTCAATTGTTTCTTTTGTTTCGATTTCATTAATTTCAGCTCTGATTTTAATTATTTCTTGCCTTCTACTTCTTTTGCTGTTGTTTTGCTCTTCTTTTTCAAGGATTTTGAGATGAAGTATGAGATCATTTATTTGTTGTTTTTTTCCTTTTTTAAGGAATGAACTCCAAGCAATGAATTTTCCTCTTAGAACTGCTTTCAATGTGTCCCATAGATTCCGATATGTTGTGTCTGTGTTTTCATTTATCTCTAAGAATTTTTTAATTTCCTCCTTGATGTCTTCTATAACCCATTGATCATTCAGTACCCTATTGTTCATTCTCCAAGTGATGTATGCTTTTTCCTTCCTTCTTTTATCATTGATTTTCAGTTTCATTCCATTATGATCAGATAAGATGCATGGTATTATCTCTACTCCTTTATATTTTCTAAGAGTTGCCCTGTGACATAATATATGATCTATTTTTGAGAAGGATCCATGTGCTGCTGAGAAAAAAGTGTAACTGCTTTATGTTGGGTGGTATACTCTATATACGTTAATTAGGTCTAGGTTATTAATAGTGTTATTGAGTTCTATAGTTTCCTTATTCAACTTTTGTTTGGAAGATCTGTCCAGTGGCAAGAGAGGTGTGTTGAAGTCTCCCATGATAATGGTATGGTGGTCTATTAGACTCTTGAACTTGAGAAGAGTTTGTTTGACGAACATAGCTGCACCATTGTTTGGGGCATAAATATTTATGATTGTTATGTCTTGTTGGTGTATGGTTCCCTTAAGCAGTATGTAGTGTCCCTCTTTATCCCTTTTTATTAACTTGGGCTTGAAATCTATTTTATTTGATATGAGTATGGACACTCCTGCTTGTTTCCGAAGTCCATATGAGTGATATAATTTTTCCCAACCTTTCACCTTCAGCCTATGTATATCTTTTCCTATCAAATGCGTCTCCTGTAGGCAGCATATTGTTGGGTCTTGTTTTGTGATCCATTCTACTAGCCTGTGTCTCTTAATTGGTGAGTTTAAGCCATTAACATTTAGGGTTACTATTGAGATATGGGTTGTTCTTCCAGCCATATTTGTTTATTTCTGTTACTAAACATGGTTTGTTTTCCTCTTTGATTATTTCCCCCCCCTTTATTGTCCTACCTCCCACTGTTGGTTTTCTTGTTATTTTCCATTTCCTCTTCCTGTAATGCTTTGGCGAGGATGTTTTGAAGAGATGGTTTTCTAGCTGCGAATTCTTTAAACTTTTGTTTATCGTGGAAGGTTTTAATTTCATCTTCCATCCTGAAGCTTAATTTCGCTGGATACACAATTCTTGGTTGGAACCCATTTTCTTTCAGT
The DNA here is from genome assembly GCF_021218885.2 of Marmota monax. Lineage (NCBI taxonomy): Eukaryota > Metazoa > Chordata > Mammalia > Rodentia > Sciuridae > Marmota > Marmota monax. The sequence goes on along the minus strand of NW_026694355.1, from coordinate 18,732 downwards.
GTTTGAAATATGTTATTCCAGGATCTTCTAGCTTTCAGATTCTGTGTTGAAAGATCAGCTGTTATCCTGATTGGCTTACCCCTAAATGTAATCTGTTTCCTTTCTCTTGTAGCTTTTAAAATTCTCTCCTTATTCTGTATGTTGGGCATCTTCATTATAATGTGTCTAGGTGTGGATCTCTTATGATTTTGCACATTCGGTGTCCTGTAGGCTTCTAGGATTTGGGATTCTGTCTCATTCTTCAAGTCTGGGAAGTTTTCTCATATTATTTCATTGAATAGACTGCTCATTCCTTTGGTTTGGAGCTCTGTACCTTCCTGTATCCCAATGACTCTTAAGTTTGGTCTCTTAATGTTATCCCATATTTCTTGGATGTTCTGCTCATGGTTTCTTAACAGTCTTGCTGAGCTGTCTATGTTCTTTTCAAGTTGAAATACTTTGTCTTCATTGTCTGATGTTCTATCTTCTAAGTGTTCTACTCTGCTGGTAGTATTCTCCATTGAGTTTTTAAGTTGGTTCATTGCTTCCTGCATTTCTAGGATTTCTGTTTGTTTGTGTTTTATAACCTCTATCTCCCTGTATAGTTGATCCTTTGCTTCCTGGATTTGTTTGTGTAATTCATTGTCGAAGTGATCTTTCATTGTCTGATTTTGCTGTTTAATGTCTTCCTTGATACTCCAGATCATCTGAAGCATGTATATCCTGAATTCTTTATCTGACATTCCATCTGCTGCAGCTGTTACCTCTTCTAAAGTTGCGTTGACCTGCATTGCTTGTGGTCCTTTCTTTCCTTGTCTTTTCATACTGCTTGCGTATCTTTCCTGCAGGTGCGGGCGGCGGCTCTGCTCTCTCCTTATTCCAATTGGGGTGTTGTGGCTACCACGCCGGAAGGTCACTGGGCCTGTTCTGGGCGCTGGCCACGGCTCTGTTCTGCCGCTACTCCAATTGGGGTGACAAGTGTACCACGCCGGCAGGCCACTGGGCCTGATCCGCCGGTCGGTCACAGATCTGCCCACCTTTCGGGCACGGGTGGAGGCTCTGCTCTGCCCCTTCTCCAAATGGGGTGACGTGTCTGTCATACCGGCAGGCCACTGGGCCTGTCCCGCTGGTCGGTCGCAGATCTGCCCACCTTTTGAGCACGGGTGGAGGCTCTGCTCTGCCCCTACTCCAAATGGGGTGTCGTGACTACCCTGCCTGCAGGACGCTGGGCCTGTTCCTGGCACGGGTGGCGACTCTGCTCTGCCCCTACTCCAATTAGGGTGGTGTGTGTACCACGCCGGCAGGCTCCTGGGCCTGATCCGCCGGTCTGTTGCAGGTCTGCCTACCTTGGAGGCGCGGGCGGCGGATCTGCCCTGCCCCTCCTACCACTCCTGCGGACCCCTGGGCCTGATCTGCAGGTTGGTCACAGGTCTGCTCACCCTGCGGGCATGGGTGGCGGTTCCGCTCCGCCCCCACTCCAATTGGGGTCACGTGACCACCACACCGGCAGGGCCTGATCCGGGCGTGAGAGAAGGATCTGCTCTGCCCCTACTCAAGTTGGGGTGACATGTGTACCACACTGGCAGGCCACTGGGCCTGACCCGCCAGGCTGTCACAGGTCTGTTTACCTTGCAGGCGCGAACGGCGGCTCTGCCCTGCCCCTCCTACCACGCCCATGTACCACTGGGTAGCGGGTCTGCCCACCTTGTGGGTGCGGGTGGCGGCTCCGCTCCGCCCCCTCTCCAATTGGGGTCACGCGGTCACCACACTGGTGAGCCGCTGGGCCTGCTCCGGGTGCTGGCGGCGGCCCGTCTCCTCCCCTCTGGCTCGACGACAAATTGAGGAGACTCGGGTGTCTGTGCCTCACCCCCCCTACCAGGAGACCAACTGTTTATGTTGCCGCTGGTATTGATGAAGTTCTCTCCTCCGCCGCTTTCTGATGACATCAGATCTCTGCCATGTTGGTATCCTATGCGAATGGCAGCATTTCGTTCCCCTTGCCGGGCAACCAAAGCAATGGGTGAGTCCTGACCGGCCCTCAGCAGGACCCGGACCGAGAAGCAGTTTCCGCGGGCTCCTAGCCCCGGGCCAGGGAAGTTCCGGAAGCCGGAACTCGGCCGCTCCGTGCTCGGTGTAAGCTCCTATAAGTGTAGGCTCCAAAAAGCAGTCCCCGCGGGCTCAGTTCCGGGAGCCGGAATTCGGCCGCTTAGTGCTTGGTGTATGCTCTGATAGGAGCAGGGTCCAAGAAGCAGCCTCCGCAGGCTCTGCAGCCCTGGGCCAGGGCAGTTCCAGGACGGTTCCAGGAGCCGGAACTCAGCCGCCCCGCGCTCTCGGTGTTCGCTCCTATAAGATCAGGTTCTAAGAAGCACCCAGGCACTGAACCCTAGCAATCTGTCTGTAAGCCGCAGGCAAATTGCAGCCTGAAATTACCTGTTCTATGGCTGAATGAGCTGCGGTCAGTCGAAAACAGGTATGGTGACGTCAGCTTTCCAACATGGTGGCTGCTGGCCTCCTCTGTGGTCTGACCAGTGTGGAGAACCAAGATGGACCGCTTCCTTCCCCCGTCTCGAACCCAGAATTCAGCCCTGAGTACGGTGCTTGCACGGCTGGCAGAAACTGCAGCGCTGTATCCCTGCGTCGCTATCTCCTCGTTTCCCAGCGCGTGCTGCAGACTCTAGCCGTGGGGCGATTTGCTGAATAAGCAGTGTTACCCTCTGTGCGACAAACCTCTCGCATTTGAGTCCCCGTAGCCGATCCTCGTGCGATGGAAATCCTTCCTCCAGGTTCCGGAGCACCCCACTATTGCTGGAAATTCCTAACAAGATATCCTTTAGCCGTCCTGACTTGTCATACTCCCACACACTGGAGCAGCACATGGGGGCAATGCACTCCCCTCGCCGCCATCTTCCTTCTCTCCCCTATGATCCAATTTAATTTATTAAGTACAACGATGAAAGTGAGTTGAAAAAGATATGTTTTGCCTTTTCATGATTTTGAAAAGGCTAACACCTATTTTTTAAAAAAAATAGATTATAGTCTTCCCCTAATTTTTATCAAAAACATCTCATGATTATCTGTCTCAACAAATGGGCACATCCAAGTTTGTGTGCCTGTGTGTTTTCAGATGTTCATATGAGCTATGTTTTTTTTTCCCATTACCTTTAAGAGATAAAAGATTTTATGTAAGTATTCTGAAGTAAAGAAAGTACAGCACTATTTAGTTCCCTTTATGTTGAAACTTATGAGGGTCTAACCCTTTATCATGCTGATCAGATAATTAAATTTAAGAAGCATCATTATAATCCATCTTGTCAGTAAGATGACAAAAAAAAATAAGACATGTAATACAATCCATTTATTTTCCTGATCAATTTCTTGACTTTCATTCACTATTTTTGCACTACAATTTCCATTATTATGAACAATAATCACTGAAAATCCATTCAATGATGATTTTAAATTACTGTCAGCATTTGTCTGTTACTTCGCTCCTACTTTTAACAGATTTAAATAGCCACTTGTTATGGTTTGGATATGAAGAGTCTCCCAAAACCTGTTAATGCAAGAACATTCAGAGGTGAAAGGATTAGATTATGATAGCTATAGCTTCATAAATAGATTAATCTATTTGAAGAATTAATCATTTGAAAGGTCAACTGTACTAGGTGGTGACTATAGGCCAGTGGGGTGTGGCTGGAGGTAGATCACTGGGAATGTGCCCTTGAGGATTATATACTGTCCCTCTGGCTCCTCTCTGTCTCTATACATTCCAGTCACCATGAGGTGAGCAATTTCCTCCACCATGCTCTTCTTCCATGATGCTCCACCTCACCTCAATCCCAGAACTATGGAGTCAACTGACCATGGACTGACCCTCTGAAACCGTGAGCTCCAGATCAACTTTGCCTAAGTTGTTAGTCAGATTTTTGTCACTCTGACCAAATGGAAGCTTTTCCTAAGTAGATTATCTTTAATAATAAATTTGACTTCTAAGGGAAAGAGACAGTTTCATGAAGAAAAGGAGGTATCGAATATTTACTGTGACAAAAAATGACAGAAAAAGGCATTTGCATTTATTAATGTCTTCGTAATAATTATCTTTTCTTCTTTGTATAATTTCACTGGTTAAAAAAACCTTATCTAAGAATTTATCTCAAATATTGTAGGTAAATAGTAATAATAATACTTCCCTAGATTGAATTTCTATTTTTCTCTTTTGCCTTTGAAGACTGATGGAAGAAAACAATGAAACCTCTGAGGGAGGTTTTATTTTGCTTGGATTCTCAGACCAGCCCCAGTTGGAAATCATCCTTTTCGTGGTAGTTTTGATATCCTATCTTCTGACCCTTATGGGCAACACAACCATCATTGTGGTCTCCCGCCTGGATTCCAAACTCCACACACCTATGTATTTCTTCCTCACTAATCTCTCCTTTCTTGACCTTGCCTTCACTACCAGCATCATGCCCAGCTGTTGTGGAACCTGAGGGGACCATCCAAGACTATCACATCCACCGGCTGTGTCCTACAACTCTACGTGTCCCTTTCCTTAGGTTCCACTGAGTGTGTTCTCCTTACTATCATGGCATTTGACCACTATGTGGCTGTCTGCAGACCTCTCAACTACACGACTTTCATGCCCCCATCATTCTGCAAGGCCCTGGAAGGAAGAGCTTGGCTAAGTGGAGTGGGAAACACTCTGATCCAAAGCACCATCACCCTGCGGCTTCCTCGATGTGGGCACCATCATCTCCACCACTTCTTGTGTGAAGTGCCTGCCATGATCAAGTTGGCATGTGTTTTCTGTGGCTACATTAGTTCTCCTCCTCCTTCCCATGGCATTGATATCTGTCTCCTGTGGATTAATTGCACATTCTGTGATAAAAATTAAGTCATCCCAAGCTTGGCACAAGGCTCTAGGGACCTGTGGCTCTCATCTACTAGTGGTGTCCCTTTATTTTGGGAACAGCTCAACCACAGAGATCCTTTGGCCACATCCAGGGCATGTTCCTCACACTCTTTTATACTGTTGTGACTCCCACCCTTAACCCCCTCATATACACCTTGAGGAACTAGGATGTGGAAGGAGCCCTGAGAAGACTGCTAATAAGAGAGCAACATTTCTAATGGACGTTTTGTGCTGGAGACTTATTGAAGAGACATAATATTAAATAACCATTCTCTAATGTGCAGTGCATGTGTGGCTGCATTTACATACAGTGTGGCCCACACTGTGTCAAAAAAGAACATTTAGATTCAACTTCTGTAGCACATGAAAACTCACATATGTGTCACAAATATTTTCGAAAATTCTCTCATTAACTATATTTAAAAAGTTGAAGTATATAGAAAGAGTGGAAGACTTTCCCCACACATAAATATATATTTGCTTGCAAACATGATTAGGGAATTAAAATAATATTTAATGTTTGCAAAGTTGAAAAGTATATATTAGTATGAATGAATTATTGTAGTATTTCCTTTTAAGAAGAATTCTCGTATAACAGTGTTGCAAACATTTTGTAACTATTGTCTCAGTTTTTTTCAAGGAAAAAAATAATAAAACCAAACTTCAAAAAGTGGGAATTTTTGGCATAAAGGGCCAGATCTATGAATCTCCTTAAACTGCTACTGAGAATGCATTTTTATTTAACAAGTAATAATTAAAATAATTGTTATAAGTAATTACTAAATAATTTAATAAAATACGAAACATTAATGTAATATAGTTTCTGCTTGATTCAGGCTCTTCTTGGCAAAAGCTTGCATTCAATTCTATTTAACAGTCACTTGCTTTCTCAAGTGTCTTTGTTGTTGTTGAACATGTGGACTGTGGAGCCACACTGCCTTGATTTAAAGCTTTGTTTTACATACTTGCCATTCATGATTCTCTCTGCCCTTTACCTATTTTTCTCAGTTCAATCAGTTCTTACATATCCAGTATGGATTAAATAAATTAACTCATGCAAAATGTCAGAAAGTCATTCATGGCACTGGTAAATGCTGAGTGAGTCTTAACAATTTTTAAAAATACTCTTCTAAAACATACTTGTGTTCAGCTAGCTCCATAGTCTGCACACACAATTTCTATCATTCTCAACATGTGCTTCATTGGTTAGTGTTTGTTGTTTTGTATTTTATATTTTATGGTATTTAATTTGTTATTTACTGGAAACACTAAAGCCAATCAAAATCGTTCTTTACACTGCTTTGTATCAGCACCAATTTGCACTTCAGTACCAATTTTGACTTTGGAATATGTGCTCTAAAGAATATTGTTGAAATTTTGTGTCACAGTGCTTGGGTTCAAAGCCCAGTCCTATGAAGCTAATTAACTAGGATAGTGTTTAAGTACATACCTATACTATGCCAATTCACAGTTTCCTCCACTGTACAAGAGTGGTAACAATAGTTCTTAATTTGCTTGGCTACTGTGACAAGTAAATCTTATCTTCTAGATAAGAGTTTAGCTCAGAGGTATCAATTGTATATTAAGAAAAACCACCCACCTATTGTTAGCTACATCTATATCACTTACACTATTCCAAATTTTGTAGCTCAATTGACCTTACCCATGTAATGATCTCCCTTATAACTTCAATCACTTTCTAATATTTCAACACCTTTTAACTGTGTCCAACCATGCTCTATTTTTTGGTAGCTCCTCTAACTCAGAATAAAATTGGAATACAGATCCTGCATTCTATTCAGATTTCTCTTACCCTTGCAGACATAGGAAACTCTTCTTCAAGCTATCTCTAGTGTTGTCTTAACCCATTTCATCCATCACATTCACATTGGCACTGCCCAAGATAAGATCCTCTATCTTGACCCTAACAAAGATTGAAAATATATAGCTCTGGGCAGGAATGGATTTTGGTGCATCTTTGGTTTGGAGGGAAAACTATAATTTAATGACTGTGAACGCCCTCAATGTGCAATATATTTTCTGCCTTACAGCCTTTCATACCTGGCCCATGGACGCCTTTTGGGTCTACTTCTAGCTTCCAAGGCACTTAAAATGTTGGTACTTTGTATTTTTAAATTTTCAAACTATTCTCTTGATGACTTATTTTTTTCAATGAACGCTTTGATTATTCTAGAAAAATTAATCTCTATTTATAACTATGATATTCTAATTATAAATGCCCCTTAAATCATTACAGAATGAATTCTAAAGTAGCACAATATCTCAGGTTGTTCACCATCTTGATTGAATTTGTATTTTATCTCCTCATTATGATCTCATTTATCCTATTATTTGAGCAGCAATTTCTGAACATTTTATTTTTATTAACCTTAGCAATTGATACCATGTCAACTTCTCAAAACCAAAATTAAATCTCACCTCTTCCACAAAGATGTCCTCATTCAATAATAACTTCTTTCTCCTCTGACTTGCCATGCCATGTAGTATTAATTCATAAATGTATGAGAAAAAGAGAATCATTCTATTTAATGATTAGAATACATACTTTGTTATAGTTAGGGGAAAAGAATATAATCAGAAATCATAGGGGATATGCTTAGAAGAGTGAAATGAACCAAATTGCTTAGGGATTTATATGTTATGTGAAGGAGGCTGGACATTACTACGAGTTCTAGAAGAATATCTTGTTTTGTATAAGATCTTGGGCACCAGAGTCATACCAACCTAGTTCTAACTCCTGAAGTGAGTTCCCTAATTTCCAAATTTATAGAGATGGAGTAACAGTGCCAATTTCATGATATTAGTGTGAGGAGTGAGGACAACACACATAACAGGCTTGACAAGCATCTGGCATGTAGCAAAGCTCAACACTCATTTGTCTATTATTGGTGATTTTCCTCAAGGAGCACTATTAAATCAGAAGAAACATTATTCTTGTATGTCTACTGCCCATACCAGGGGCATGGCTCTTTCCATGCTCCTGGAGAGCAGCTTTAGAATGACACTGATTTTTCTGGTCATTTTCAGATGGTAAGAGAGGTGACTTTTCTAGTAAAGTATTCTCATACCAATAATTGAAATAGTTGTCACCTGTTTTCAGGCCACAAATATAAGATAGAAAGTAAATAGAAATGAGTATATAACTGAGAAAATCAATAAGGCCAAAAGTACAATTTTGAAAGAATTTAGTAAAATTGGGAAGTGGCAGGCAAAATGGTTCAAGAAAAAATAAAAGAAAGAAAGCCCAAGGAATCATTATCAGTAGTAAAAGTAATATAGCCACTCATTATAAATTCTAAATAGAATAAAAATAATCAGTGAGCATTGTGAACCACTGCATACTTCAGAGCAGGAACATATTTTCAGACACTTTGGGACTCATTTGGATCAGGAAGGGATTTTAGCCTGGCAGGCATTGAGTGTGGGGTGTTTGACAGAAACCCAGGAGGGTGTACAAACCAGAGAGAGAGAGAGAGAAGGAGGGAGGGAGGGAGAAAGGGAGAGAGAGAGTGTGTGAGAGAGAGGGAAAGAGAAAGAGAATCTGAATGAATTAAAGAAAGACATTAGGGAGGGGGGATAATAGAGGATAGGAAAGGCAGCAGAATACAACATACACTAGTATGTCAGTAGGTAAAAAAGTGGATGTGTAACCAATTGAATCTGCAATATATATATAGGGTAAAAATGGGAGTTCATAATCCGCTTGAATCAAATGTATGAAATATAATATGTCAAGAACTTCGTAATGTTTTGAACAATTAAAAAGAAAAAAGAAAAAAAAAGAAAGACATTAGAGGAAAGGAAAGGAGTGTAATCCAGCATGGGGACAGATGTGCATATAGTAGGAAGACTTTCCAAGGTAGAAGTATGCTATGTCAGGAAACAGCAGTGTATTTCCTAGGAATAGGAATTGAGCCCAAGGGAGATTACAAAACTTTTCAGTAATTTCAGCATAGGTAAATTAATCAAACTACAACCTTGTGGTTTGAGATTACAAGAATTTATTGATTAATTAGTAAATCATTACTGTGATGATGCTATGAACAAATGGCTTTTTTCTTTCATCATTGGATGTACAATCATCTGGCAAGGATGTCTGTGGATGTTGTGATAGTGGTCACCTGTCTTCTTTTCCACATGAGTGATTAATTATTACAGTAGCATCTAATAAAAAAAATTACTGTTTCTATTGATCTGAAATGCCGAATTTGTCTAAAAGGACCTACCTTTGTCTACTGCCCATATCGACCATGTTTCATTCTATTCATAGTTACAAAAAATTTTAATTATTTTTGAGAACCTTGAATTTTATCAAATACTTGATTTTGGATTTAATGATATGATTATTTGTGTGTTTCCCCTTGATTTTCTTATTTTGGTGAAATATACTTACTCATTTTTTAGGTTCTGGAATAAATTCAATTTGGGTAATGAGTATAATTGATTTTACAATTGCTTTCACAAAATTTCACTTGCTTTTTACCAAATTTATACTTCCCTAGGACAAGTATTTGAATATTTCTTTTTTTTTATTTTTCAAACGTCTGATATAAAGATTTGGTAGAAATCAATTTGAAAAAAACCTGGATACTTGAACAGGTATGATACATAAAATCTCCCAATGATCTATAAACAAACTAATATGGTCAAATTTACTAGTTATCAGGGGAGTACAAAGTTTAAATTGTAATGAGATATCCACTACATGCTAGCAGATGGCTAAAATTAAACGAACATAGAACATTAAGTGTGGGTATAGATGCAGAGCACTTGGGATTCTCACACCACCTGTGGTGTGTAGATGTTTATACAAGTTTTCAAAGTAAATGGTATTTACTAAAGCTGAATATATGTGTACTTAGTTTATGGCTAAACATTCTTTAAAAGCAATACTTACATTTTTATTTTCTGAAAGATATATGCAAATTATTCATACCAGCATTGCTCATAAAAGTTAACCCTAGATACACTTAAATGCCTGTCAATACTATTATGAGTAAATATGGTAGAAATATGGTAGAAAAGGCTCTGGCTCTGCCCTCAGCAGATGGTATCCTCAGCACAGTAGAGAATATATGCATGTAGGTGACTCCAATAGAGATGAAGCAAACAAATGCCACCAAGGAAAAGAAGCCACTAACCCCAAGCTCACCCACATATTCATTGGAACAAGAGAGTTTCAGAAGCTGGGGGACATCACAGAAGAATTGATGAATGATGTTGGCACCATAGAAGTGGATGGAGAAAGTAGCGGCTGTGTGCATGACTCCACCAAGGATTCCACTGGTCCAGACGGCTAACACTCCATGAACACAGGTACTGATATCCATGATGACTTCATAGCACAGTGGAAGGCAAATGGCCACATAACGGTCATAAGACATCACTGTGAGTAATGCTATCTCAGCACAGCCACAGAGAGTGAATGCAAAACACTGCAGTATGCATTCCCAGAGGGAAATATAGCCATTATGCATGAAAGAGTTGCAAATGGACCTGGGGACCATCACAGAAATGTAGCACAGATCCAGGAAGGAGAGATGTTTCAAGAAGAAATACATAGGTGAGGAGAGACTGTGATCCATGGAAGTGGTGGTAATAATGAGAATATTGCCAACTAGAGCCACTAAGACTAAGAAAAGAGCAGCAAATAGCATTTCTATTTCAGGCTTGCCAGAAAAACCCATGAGAAGAAATCCACTCATTGTAGTGAAATTAGCCATTTTCCTTCTTGATTTCTAAGAATGATACTGACTGTAGGAAGAATGGAAAATCCTAAAAATACATTGTTTGTTATTCAAGAATCTAATGTACTTACTTGGCAAAGTGGAAGCATGAAGATTGGACCATCAGCCCACCATTTTAAGCATGAAATATCTTTACATACTAAGAATTACATAGAGTAATTTTAAATGTTTTGACTCAGCCATAAGGAAGATTAGTAAAATAGATAATATAATTTAGTGTCACTCATTCTAATCAAAGGAATAAAAAAATGCATGATTGAACTAATGGAACATACAGCACCCAAATTTTATACGCACCAAAGGTTTCATTCAGTTCATATGAGCACAGCACAAACACATTTTTAGAGACATTTTTGAGGTGTTTGTTTTTTTCCCAGTAATCTTCCTAATTTTAAATCTTATTTTTTTCATTGAAACACAGTAATTGTACATTTTTATGAAGTATGGTATATTTTAATTTGTGCATGAAATGTGTGATAATCTGTTTTTTTTTAATTAGCTGTATATGGACACAAATGCCTTTATTTATTTTTATGTGGTGCTGAGGATCAAACTCAGTACCTCACATGTGCCAGGGGAGCCCTCCACCACTGAGTCACAAACCCAGCCCTGATAATCTGTTTTTATATCACCACTGGTACTACTTGATTCTTTAATTTCAATTTCATAATTTTGTTTTATATATAAGAGAACAAATACTTAACATTTTTTCTTTCTCCATGCTTTCTTTAGAAAAATAACATTAAAGATACATCATATATTAATAGCATCTGGGTAAAAATTATGATATACAGTCATTGCCCTTATCATAAAATATATAAAATCATCTGAAAAAAATATAAGTGATGAAAGGCCAAAATATTTCTACTGCATTTTAGAAAAAGAAATCAAATGACCAATATTCTCAGGAAAAGTTACCTACCCTAATTTTTAATTAAATAAGTTTAAAGTAACAATGAGGTACAACTTTTATTCTAGTCAAATTAGCAAAGATCCAAAACCCACAATTCTCTGAGCTATTGAGAATGCAGTCAGATATGATCTTAATCATGCAATTAGGTTGATAAAGTTTTCACAGAATCTATTTCAGGCATATCTCTGGATTTAGCATAGGAAGTTCAGTTGTCCCTGTGTCTCTGGAGGGTTAAGATAATCAACATTTAAACCGCTTGGAAATAATTACTACTGTTATGTGCCATATTTTGTTAGATTATTTTTACTGTGTTTATTTTTGTGTATTTACTGATGGTTTATATATTGTATCATTCTTTTAAAACCCAAAGTAGTTATTATTATCACTATTATGTATCTCATTAAAGACAGTTTAATCATAATTGTAATGCCACCTATTTTTTTTTCTTTTTTTGAGAAATGCTGAGGATCAAACCCAGGGCCTTGTGCATGCTAAGGAAGTACTCTTACTGAGCTACATCTCCAACCCATGCCACCAAAATTATTATTATGTAGATAAATAATTCAATAATCCTCAATTTGACCATTAAGTGGTTGATCAATTTTTGTTACATCATGTAATAATTCTTAATGAAAATAATTTCCTTAAATACCCAATATTCAGATTATTTAATTAAATATTTAACACAAAATTGATTCATTTAAAGGAGATATTGTGAGATGGGAACAATGCTCTGAAAATATATTTTTAGAATATAAAGGATTTAAAATTTTCTTTCCTTGATTCCTATTTTTTTTATTTTTTGTTCCAGAGATTAAACCCTGGGGTGCTTAATCTCTGAGTCATATCCCCAGCCCATTTTTAAATTTTTTACTTTTTAATTTTTATTTTGAGACAGGGTCTCACTAGGTTCTTAGGGTTTCTTTGAATTGCTGAGGGTGGATCTGAATTTGTGGTCCTCCTGCCTCAGCCTCCCAAGCCGCTAGGATTATGAGTGTGTGCCATCATGTCAGACTGATTCATAATTTTTATTTAAAAAATCTAGAGTTGATAATTCTTTTTGCATGTGTGTTGGACTGGGTGTTGAACCAGGGGCACTCAACCACTGAGCTACATTCCCATCCTTTTGATTTTTTTAAAAAAATTGAGACAGGTTCTCACTATGTTGCTGAGGCTGGCTCTAAACCTGTTATACACCTGCCTCAGCCTCTCTGGTAGTTGCAATTAAAAATGTGCAACACAGTGCCTGGTCAATTAAAAAGAAGTTGTTAATTAGTTTTTCTAAGCTAAATGCCAATGTCTGTCTTTATCTCATCTACTCAAAATCTGTAATTTATTTGCTTCACATTATTCATTAAAATATCTTTCTGAGAATCCAAACACACTCACCTTAGCACATCCAGGAATTTCTTCCCTAAACCTGGGGTAATTCTATCAATGTGGCAACTACCATCTGGCAAAAGGTCCATATCTTCCTAATTCATTCCCTTCCAGTAATATTTGGTTCATAGATAGAAAAATAAGGTGTTTCAATTCTTTTTCTGGCCACTGGAGGCCAAGCTATATATGTCTTTGACTATAAGAAAGGTCACTGAATGCTCTGGGTATTTGGGACCAATTGTAATTGTCTTGAGACTGAAATTTGCAATTCTGTGATCTTTTCTCATGGAGTATTTTTTTTTTGTCAATTTGAGTAAATAATCACATCTACTTAATTGGAATTTCATTTTATTTGTGCCCATTAGACCAAAGCATTGTGATTTATGCTTTGGATTAAGAAGCACTCAATACCAGGAGGTTAACTCCTTTGTTCAGTTTGTTCATTGGAAAGTAAATGCATATATAGGGAACTCAAGGCAATTTGGGGCACAACTACAAAGCAGAGGTTGTTTGGCCTTCACATGCTTCCAATTTAGATATTACCATATACTCAAAGAATCACAGCATGAGAAGAAATTGTAAGATAATCACGACCAACCAACATCGTATCAAAATTTTAGATACATTTTTCCAATTATGTAGTTTGTCATTCTCTGTTTGAATGATTCAGTTCTAAGACTTTACTATAACTTTCAGACTTCAGATTCTAGGAATTGAAAGGTGAACATATTTTGGAGTTCTTCCTCATATTGAGCCCAATTTTCCAATTTATTATTTCTTATCTTAACATTGGAAGGGGTAGATGTGGTCCTTATTATTTTATTATTAACTTTTGTCAATGTCTAATAATTATACATATTATGGGTACAGTGTGATATTTCAATATATGTATACAGCTTGTCCTGATCAAATTAGGGTAATGGACATTTCCATCTCATTTCTTTATTGTTGGAGGCTTCAAGCTCCTTTCTTCTAGTTCTTCATAAAATATATAATAAATTATATTGTGAAATATAGTCACTTTACAGGGTTGTTCGAACAGTAGAACTTATAACCTCTATGCAACTGAGTTCTGGGACCTATTGTGCAGCTTTAATTCCTTTGATTTTAGTCTTTATGTGTCCTTAAAAGTGAGGTGAATCTTGTAGGCAGTTTATAATTGTTTTCTGCTTTATGTAGATCCTTTGTTTCTTTCTTCATCTCTTGCTATCTTTACTGTGGTCTGATAGTTTTCTGTAGTGGAATGCTTTGAATTTTTCTCTTTTTGTTTTGTGCATCAACTGTAGGTATTGGTCTTGTAGTTACCATGAGGCTTATGCAGAACATATTACAATTTTAAAAGTGTATTTCAAGGTGATAGCATCAACAACTATAAAATTTTATATTCCCATTTTAGGTTTTTAGATCAGAATTACATGATTTAAAAATATGTATTCCTGGGGCTGGGGTTGTGGCTCAGCAGTACAGCACTCACCTAGCATGTGTGATGCTCTGGGTTCCATCCTCAGCATCACATAAAAAAAAAAAAACTTAATAAAATAAAATACTGTGTCCAACTAAAACTAAAAAAAAAATGTATTCCTTTGTTAATAGTTTAGTTTTACACTCTTTATTAGGGACAAAATTCTTGTATACCTTACTGTTATAGTCTTGGAATGTTCTAACTTATGCTATTGAGCTTTGTGCTTTTCCAATTTTTATGCTATAAGTTAATGACCTTTTGTTCACTTAAAGAACTTAATTTAGTAATTTCTAAATGAGCTACTGAAGATGAAGTCCCTTCATTTTTTTGGCATGGTAAGGTTTTTATTCTCTCTCATTTTGGAAAAATAACTTTGCTAGGCAAAGTATACTTGTTTGCCATTTTTTTTCCTTCAGTACATTGAATGTAAAAGATACTTGGACCCTTGCATGTTATATGTTTTTCATCTTTTCCTAAATCCAAATTCCATGTTCCCAAGTTAATGAATTTTTGTTTATTCAATTTAATTTTCTAGTCCCTAGATCAAACATACTCAAAATTCAATCCCATAGTAATATTGCAGTATGTGCCAGCTAATAATTTCAGATACTTTGGGTTAATCTTGGTCCTCTTTAACAGCCTGAGCACGTGTCTACTTATTTTATGCAGGAATTTAACTCTAATTTTTAGCTTGGCAGTCAGGAGAAACATACATTCTTGTTTATGGTAATGCAGAAGATAGAAAGTGTTTTTAATTAACTCATGGGTCTTGTTAAGGATATTACCAGGAAAATAATTTCATCAGTCAGGATACTACAGAGAAATAGAGCTAATATGACTTTATCTCTGTCTGTCATCCATAGTCTATCATCATTTCTCCCTCTCTATGTATTATTTACCAACTTACCTATCTACGCATCATGTATCTACCATTCATCTGGTGCAAAAACTGATTCACATATTTATGGAGGCTAAAAAAATTCCAACGTCTGCATTTGGCAGGCTAGAGACCCAATAGTCAATGGTGTAGTTCTAGCCCAATTCTGAGGATCTGAGTACCTGGAGAATCAATACTGTAAGTTCCAGTTTGAGTAAAGAAGACAAATACCTCAAGAAGTCAGCCACAGTTCTCTATTACTCATTGTGGTGTCTAATTTTTGGTGACAAAATTTTTCAGTCTTCATAATGTTGTGAACCAACTATCCTAAAAATTTGCTTTTCATATTTGTCTATATATGTTTATCCCATTGGTTCTCTATTGCTGTAGACCTTGACTGATACAATCATTTTTTTTTTTTTTTGTCTATTTGGGTCTCCAATTGATTAGATGAGGCTTTTACACATTATGAAATACAATATGATTTACTCAGTACACCAATTCAAAGGATAATCTCAGTCAGAATCATCATCACAAACACAATCAAAATGGCTCAGTTAATTGTCACACAATACTAAACTTCAAAATAGTGAAAGTTTAATAGACTTCTTTTCGATGACCATTATAAAATCCAATGAGATGAACTGAAAACCAAGCCATTCAATTTTCACTCAGAATTCATGGGAAAATTAAAGCTTTCAGGACTTTCCAGATAAAAAAATATAAATCATATTATCAGTCTTGATACATTAATATAGCAGGAAATTTTCAAAATGAGAAATGGCCACAGAGCAAAGAACAAATTCCAGCATGCTGCTACGAAAGTATGAACACTAGGTAAAGATCTCAAGGATGTGGCTATATTATTGTTTGTTGAAGTCTCAGAAAGATTAAGGGGAAATCTAGAATATATTCTAAAAATCTTAATGGCAGGTCTATCCATTACAGGTTAGACAGGTCCATAAGAATCTTAAGTGTGCACCTTGTAAAGATTTTCAACTAGATGCAAAAATATTTCTAGAAATCATTTGAAGCATTGCTTATATATAATTAACATATACAAATTTGTCCATATTTAATACATACATCTTGATATATGTATTTGTACATTTATACATTCAGGATGCCATCACCATTAACCAAGGTACTAAAATTATTCATCATTGTCCCTTATCTCCTTGTGTTTTTTGCCTTTGTTTGATAAAAATATTTAACATGAGATTTATTCTCCTCTTAACGTATGCTAATGTGTGTAATTATAGGGAATATGTTGTAGAACTGATCTGATCTCTTGATCTTTACTTGAATAACAGAAACTTTACACCCACAGAATAACCATCTCCTTCCACCAGCCCCTGGCAACCATCATTTTATTCTCTGCTTCTATGAGTTGGACATTTTTGACACTGTATATGTATAATTAATGCAATATTTGTATTTTTATACCTGTCTTATTTCCTAAACATATTGTTCTTTAAGTTTATCCATGTTGTCACTGCAGAATCTAATTTAAGATTGAGCAATATTCTATTATATGTATAAACCTTATTTTCCTTTTCTTTTTTGTTTGTACATTATAAGTATACATAATAGTGTGATTAATTATGATATATATATATCATATATATATATATATGACCAACCTTGCACGTGACTGAGTCACTTTCTGGCTGGGTGATTAAGGTGTCAGGCAGATGCTGCTAGACTGCCCTGCCCTTCTTTGGTTCCAGGGACCCTGTCTTCATGCATGGGCATGCCTTCCTACATCTCCATGGGTGGAGCGATGCTCACCTGTTCCTTTGTAATATTACCCCTTTCCCTGTTTGGGATAGACTGTTCCATGGAAAAATCTTTTGTGTGTCCCCTTATCTTACTGTGCCCTTGGGTGTGGCCTATCTAGATGTCAGTCAACCTGCTGACAGCAGACATCATGAAGCTAGACTTAGTCCCCTGAAACCTGACCCATTGTCTCATTTGAATAGCTTCTCCTCAATAAAAGGGGTCAGCACGTGCGGGCTCTCTCTCTCTCTTTCTGTGGACCATTAAGGTCAGAGGAGCCATCACAGCAACCCCAAAGAAAAAGGAATTTCTTCAATTGTGTGGTTATTTCAAGAAGCCCAGTTAGCCTAGTTCCCCTGGAGTGACCCCTGAGTGTTTTAGTCGGGAACACAACCTGGCATATATACATGAATATAGCATAATTGGATCAATCTCTGTGGTAGTCAGTTTTTCATTTCTGTGACCAAAATACCTGATTAGAAAAACTTAGAGGAGAAAAAGTTTATTTGGAGCCCATGGTTTCAGAGGTTCAGTCAATGGCTGATTGACTCAATTGCTCTGTACCTCAGGTGAGACAAAATATTGTGGAAAAGGTGCAGTGGAGGAAAGCTACTTAGCTCATGGCAGCTGAGAAGAAAAGAGAGAGAGGAAGAGAGAGAGAGAGAGAGAGAGAGAGAGAGAGAGAGAGAGAGAGAGAGAGAAGAGAAAGAGAGAAAATTCCCAAGGGCCTGCCCCCATTGACCTACTTCTTCTAGCCATGACCACTAGTTACCACCCTGAATACTTTCAGATTATTAATCTATCTAATGAGTTACTTCAAAGGTTACTACTTTTCTAATCTAATAATTTCCCCTCTGAACTCTTCAGCTTTGCCACATGAGTTTTTTAGGGGGACATCTCATATTCAAATTGTAACAATCTCATTCCCCAGTACCTTTCTTTTCCTTCCCACATTACTCCCCCTATCTGCGTGCTCTGCTTTACTATATTTTAATTAATGAATCATAATTATGTGTGTCTTTGTGTGTTTGTGTGTGTGTGTGTTTAATGTTGAGAACCTTTTCATATGTCTTTTGGACAAATGTCTTCTTTGGGGAAATGGGATTACAGTATGCTTTTTTACTCTGCTGACTGCTTCCTTTGCTATGTATAAGCTTGTAAAAGTCCCATTTTACAATTTTTTATTTAATTGCTGGTTGTTTTCTAAGAAATTCAAGAAATCATTGTTAAGACCAGTGTCAAGAGGTTTTCTACATCTATTTCCTTGAGGTACTTTTATAGTCTCAGACCTTATTATTTAAATCGTTAATCCATTTTGAGTTGATTTTAGTAGATTTGGTAAGAGATGGTCCAATTTCATTTTCTACCTGTGAATAACTAGTTTCTGAGCACCTTTTATTGGAGAGACTGCCCTTTTCCCATGTGTGTTCTTGGTACTCTTGTCAAAAATCACTTGATTGCATATACATGAATTTATTTCTGGACTCTCCATTCAGTTGCACTGATCTGTATATCTGTATGCTAGTATCACTACTTTAACTAAATCTAAGAAATCTGATTTGGAAAGGAAGAAGTAAAATTGTTTGCATATGACATGACTGTATATGTCAAAAACTCTTAAGACTCAAAAAAGAAAACAATAAAACCTCCTATGATTCATGAAAA
>NW_026694354.1:0-14490 GCF_021218885.2 Marmota monax | reverse complement strand
ATCCATTGATTTACAAATTGCCATACTAGTGTCTGTTGTGCTCCACTGCCTTTCCCATCCTCCACCCTCCCCCCTCCCCACCTCTCCCCTCCCCTCCCCTCCTCTCTCTCTACCCCTCCACTGTATAACCCTGAGGGTCTCCTTCCATTACCATGCAATTTGCCTTCTCTCTCCCTTTCCCTCCCACCTCTCATCCCTGTTAAATGTTAATCTTCTTCTCCTGCTCTTCGTCCCTACTCTGTTCTTAGTTACTCTCCTTATATCAAAGAAGACATTTGGCATTTGTTTTTTAGGGATTGGCTAGCTTCACTTAGCATAATCTGCTCTAATGCCATCCATTTCCCTGTAAATTCTATGATTTTGTCATTTTTTAATGCAGAGTAATACTCCATTGTGTATAAATGCCACATTTTTTTTATCCATTCTCTATTGAAGGGCATCTAGGTTGGTTCCACAGTCTTGCTATTGTGAACTGTGCTGCTATGAACATCGATGTAGCAGTGTCCCTGTAGCATGCTCTTTTTAGGTCTTTAGGGAATAGACCAAGAAGGGGAATAGCTGGGTCAAATGGTGGCTCCATTCCCAGCTTTCCAAGAAATCTCCATACTGCTTTCCAAATTGGCTGCACCAATCTGCAGTCCCACCAGCAATGTACAAGTGTACCCTTTTCCCCACATCCTCGCCAGCACTTGTTGTTGTTTGACTTCCTAATGGCTGCCAATCTTACTGGAGTGAGATGGTATCTTAGGGTGGTTTTGATTTGCATTTCTCTGACAGCTAGAGATGTTGAGCATTTTTTCATGTACTTGTTGATTGACTGTATGTCCTCCTCTGAGAAGTGTCTGTTCAGGTCCTTGGCCCATTTGTTGATTGGGTTGTTTGTTCTCTTATTGTCTAATTTTTTGAGTTCTTTGTATACTCTGGATATTAGGGCTCTATCTGAAGTGTGAGGAGTAAAGATTTGTTCCCAGGGTATAGGCTCCCTATTTACCTCTCTTATTGTTTCTTTTGCTGAGAAAAAACTTTTTAGTTTGAGTAAGTCCCATTTGTTGATTCTAGTTATTAACTTTTGTGCTATGGGTGTCCTATTGAGGAATTTGGAGCCCGACCCCACAGATGTAGATCGTAGCCAACTTTTTCTTCTATCAGACGGCGCGTCTCTGATTTGATATCAAGCTCCTTGATCCATTTTGAATTCACTTTTGTGCATGGCGAGAGAAAGGGATTCAGTTTCATTTTGTTGCATATGGATTTCCAGTTTTCCCAGCACCATTTGTTGAAGATGCTATCCTTCCTCCATTGCATGCTTTTAGCCCCTTTATCAAATATAAGATAGTTGTAGTTTTGTGGATTGGTTTCTGTGTCCTCTATTCTGTACCATTGGTCCACCCGCCTGTTTTGGTACCAGTACCATGCTGTTTTTGTTACTATTGCTCTGTAGTATAGTTTGAAGTCTGGTATCGCTATACCGCCTGATTCACACTTCTTGCTTAGCATTGTTTTTGCTATTCTGGGTCTTTTATTTTTCCATATGAATTTCATGATTGCTTTCTCTATTTCTACAAGAAATGCCGTTGGGATTTTGATTGGCATTGCATTAAACCTATAGAGAACTTTTGGTAATATCGCCATTTTGATGATGTTAGTTCTGCCTATCCATGAACAGGGTATATTTTTCCATCTTCTAAGATCTTCTTCTATTTCTCTCTTTAGGGTTCTGTAGTTTTCATTGTATAAGTCTTTCACCTCTTTTGTTAGGTTGATTCCCAAGTATTTTATTTTTTTTGAAGATATTTTGAATGGAGTGGTTGTCCTCATTTCCATTTCAGAGGATTTGTCGCTGATATACAGGAATGCCTTTGATTTATGCGTGTTGATTTTATATCCTGCCACTTTGCTGAATTCATTTATTAGCTCTAATAGTTTCTTTGTAGAGCCTTTTGGGTCTGCTAGGTATAGAATCATATCATCTGCAAATAGTGATAATTTAAGTTCTTCTTTTCCTAGTTTTATGCCTTTAATTTCTTTCGTCTGTCTAATTGCTCTGGCCAGTGTTTCGAGAACTATGTTGAAGAGAAGTGGAGAGAGAGGGCATCCCTGTCTTGTTCCAGATTTTAGAGGGAATGCCTTCAGTTTTTCTCCATTCAGAAGGATGCTAGCCTGAGGCTTAGCATAGATTGCTTTTACAATATTGAGGTATGTTCCTGTTATCCCTGGTTTTTCTAGAGTTTTGAACATAAAGGGATGCTGTACTTTGTCGAATGCTTTTTCCGCATCTATCGAGATGATCATATGGTTCTTATTTTTAAGTCTATTGATGTGGTGAATAACATTTATTGATTTCCGTATATTGAACCAGCCTTGCATCCCAGGGATGAATCCTACTTGATCATGGTGTACAATTTTTTTATATGTTTTTGTATCCGATTCGCCAGAATTTTATTGAGGATTTTTGCATCTAGGTTCATTAGAGATATTGGTCTGTAGTTTTCTTTCTTTGAAGTGTCTTTGTCTGGTTTAGGTATCAGGGTGATGTTGGCCTCATAGAATGAATTTGGAAGTTCTCCCTCCTTTTCTATTTCCTGAAGTAGCTTGAAAAGTATTGGTATTAGTTCTTCTTTAAAGGTTTTGTAAAATTCTGCTGTATACCCATCCGGACCTGGGCTTTTCTTAGTTGGTAGTCTTTTTATGGTTTCTTCTATTTCCTCAATTGATATTGGTCTGTTTAGGTTTTCTATATCCTCCTGACTCAATCTGGGCAGATCATATGACTTAAGAAATTTATCTATGCCTTCACTATCTTCTAATTTATTGGAGTATAAGGATTCAAAATAGTTTTTGATTATCTTCTGTATTTCTGAAGTGTCTGTTGTGATATTGCCTTTTTCATCCCGTATGCTAGTAATTTGAGTTCTCTCTCTTCTTCTCTTCGCTAGCATCGCTAAGGGTCTGTCGATTTTGTTTATTTTTTCAAAGAACCAACTTTTAGTTTTGTCAATTTTTTCAATTGTTTCTTTTGTTTCGATTTCATTAATTTCAGCTCTGATTTTAATTATTTCTTGCCTTCTACTTCTTTTGCTGTTGTTTTGCTCTTCTTTTTCAAGGATTTTGAGATGAAGTATGAGATCATTTATTTGTTGGTTTTTTTCTTTTTTTAAGGAATGAACTCCAAGCAATGAATTTTCCTCTTAGAACTGCTTTCAATGTGTCCCATAGATTCCGATATGTTGTGTCTGTGTTTTCATTTATCTCTAAGAATTTTTTAATTTCCTCCTTGATGTCTTCTATAACCCATTGATCATTCAGTAACCTATTGTTCATTCTCCAATTGATGTATGCTTTTTCCTTCCTTCTTTTATCGTTGATTTTAAGTTTCATTCCATTATGATCAGATAAGATGCATGGTATTATCTCTACTCCTTTATATTGTCTAAGAGTTGCCCTGTGACATAATATATGATCTATTTTTGAGAAGGATCCATGTGCTGCCGAGAAAAAAGTATAACTGCTTGATGTTGGGTGGTATACTCTATATATGTCAATTAAGTCTAGGTTATTAATTGTGTTATTGAGTTCTATAGTTTCCTTATTCAACTTTTGCTTGGAAGATCTGTCCAGTGGCGAGAGAGGTGTGTTGAAGTCTCCCATGATTATGGTATGGTGGTCTATTAGACTCTTGAACTTGAGAAGAGTTTGTTTGACGAACATAGCTGCACCATTGTTTGGGGCATAAATATTTATGATTGTTATGTCTTGTTGGTGTATGGTTCCCTTAAGCAGTATGTAGTGTCCCTCTTTATCCCTTTTGATTAACTTTGGCTTGAAATCTATTTTATTTGATATGAGTATGGACACTCCTGCTTGTTGCCGAAGTCCATATGAGTGATATGATTTTTCCCAACCTTTCACCTTCAGCCTATGTATGTCTTTTCCTATCAAATGCGTCTCCTGTAGGCAGCATATTGTTGGGTCTTGTTTTGTGATCCATTCTACTAGCCTGTGTCTCTTAATTGGTGAGTTTAAGCCATTAACATTTAGGGTTATTATTGAGATATGGGTTGTTCTTCCAGCCATATTTGTTTATTTCTGTTACTAAACATGGTTTGTTTTCCTCTTTGATTATTCCCCCCCCCTTTACTGTCCTACCTCCCACTGTTGGTTTTCATTGTTAATTTCCATTTCCTCTTCCTGTAATGCTTTGGCGAGGATGTTTTGAAGAGATGGTTTTCTAGCTGCGAATTCTTTAAACTTTTGTTTATCGTGGAAGGTTTTAATTTCATCCTCCATCCTGAAGCTTAATTTCGCTGGATACACAATTCTTGGTTGGAACCCATTTTCTTTCAGTGTTTGAAATATGTTATTCCAGGATCTTCTAGCTTTCAGAGTCTGTGTTGAAAGATCAGCTGTTATCCTGATTGGCTTACCCCTAAATGTAATCTGCTTCCTTTCTCTTGTAGCTTTTAAAATTCTCTCCTTATTCTGTATGTTGGGCATCTTCATTATAATGTGTCTAGGTGTGGATCTCTTATGATTTTGCACATTCGGTGTCCTGTAGGCTTCTAGGATTTGGGATTCTGTCTCATTCTTCAAGTCTGGGAAGTTTTCTCGTATTATTTCATTGAATAGACTGCTCATTCCTTTGGTTTGGAGCTCTGTACCTTCCTGTATCCCAATGACTCTTAAGTTTGGTCTCTTAATGTTATCCCATATTTCTTGGATGTTCTGCTCATGGTTTCTTAACAGTCTTGCTGAGCTGTCTATGTTCTTTTCCAGTTGAAATACTTTGTCTTCATTGTCTGATGTTCTATCTTCTAAGTGTTCTACTCTCCTGGTAGTATTCTCCATTGAGTTTTTAAGTTGGTTTATTGCTTCCTGCATTTCTAGGATTTCTGATTGCTTGTTTTTTATAACCTCTATCTCCCTGTATAGTTGATCCTTTGCTTCCTGGATTTGTTTGCGTAATTCGTTGTCCAAGTGATCTTTCATTGTCTGATTTTGCTGTTTAATGTCTTCCTTGATACTCCAGATCATCTGAAGCATGTATATCCTGAATTCTTTATCTGACATTCCATCTGCTGCAGCTGTTACCTCTTCTAAAGTTGCGTTGACCTGCATTGCTTGTGGTCCTTTCTTTCCTTGTCTTTTCATACTGCTTGCGTATCTTTCCTGCAGGTGCGGGCGGCGGCTCTGCTCTCTCCTTATTCCAATTGGGGTGTCGTGGCTACCACGCCAGCAGGTCACTGGGCCTGTTCTGGGAGCTGGTGGCGGCTCTGTTCTGCCCCTACTCCAATTGGGGTGACGAGTGTACCACGCCGGCAGGCCACCGTGCCTGATCCGCCGGTCGGTTGCAGGTTTGCCTACCCTGCAGGCGCGGGCAGCAGCTCTACTCTGCCCCTACTCCAAATGGGGTGACGTGTCTGTTGTACCGGCAGGCCACTGGGCCTGTCCCGCTGGTCGGTCGCAGATCTGCCCACCTTTCGGGCACGGGTGGAGGCTCTGCTCTGCCCCTTCTCCAATTGGGGTGTCGTGACTACCCCGCCTGCAGGACGCTGGGCCTGTTCCTGGCAAGGGAGGCGACTCTGCTCTGTCACTACTCCAATTAGGGTGGTGTTTGTACCACGCCGGCAGGCTCCTGGGCCTGATACGCCGGTCTGTTGTAGGTCTGCCTACCTTGAAGGCGCGGGCGGCGGATCTGCCCTGCCCCTCCTACCACGCCTGCGGACCCCTGGGCCTGATCTGCAGGTTGATCACAGGTCTGCTCACCCTGCGGGCACGGGTGGCGGTTCCGCTCCGCCCTCACTCCAATTGGGGTCACGTGACCACCACACCGGCAGGGCATGATCCGGGCGTGGGAGAAGGATCTGCTCTGCCCCTACTCCAGTTGGGGTGACGTGTGTACCACACTGGCAGGCCACTGGGCCTGACCCGCCAGGCTGTCACAGGTCTGTTTACCTTGCAAGCGCGAAGGGCGGCTCTGCCCTGCCCCTCCTACCACGCCCATGTACTACTGGGTCGTGGGTCTGCCCACCTGGCGGGTGTGGGTGGCGGCTCCGCTCCGCCCCCTCTCCAATTGGGGTCACGCGGTCACCACGCTGGCAAGCCGCTGGGCCTGCTCCGGGGGCTGGCGGCGGCCCGGCTCCTTCCCTCTGGCTCGAGGACAAATTGAGGAGACTCGGGTGACTGAGCCTCACCCCCCTTACCAGGAGACCAACTGCTTATGTCACCGCTGGTATTGATGAAGATCTCTCCTCCACCGCTTTCTGCTGACATCAGATCTCTGCCATGTTGGTATCCTATGCGAATGGCAGCATTTCGTTCCCCTTGCCGGGCAACCCAAGCAACGGGTGAGTCCTGACCGGCCCTCAGCAGGACCCGGACCGAGACGCAGTTTCCGCGGGCTCCTAGCCCCGGTCCAGGGAAGTTCCGGGAGCCAGAACTCGGCCGCTCCGTGCTCGGTGTAAGCTCCTATAAGCGTAAGCTCCAAGAAGCAGTCCCCGCGGGCTCAGTTCCGGGAGCCGGAATTCGGCTTCTTAGTGCTTGGTGTTTGCTCTGATAGTAGCAGGGTCCAAGAAGCAGCCTCCGCAGGCTCCGCAGCCCTGAGCCAGGGCGGTTCCGGGACGGTTCCGGGAGCCGGAACTCGGCCGCCCCGCGCTCGGTGTTCACTCCGATAAGATCAGATTTTAAGAAGCACCCAGGCGCTGAACCCTAGCAATCTGTCTGCAAGCCGCAGGCGAATTGCAGCCTGAAATTACCTGTTCTATGGCTGAATGAGCTGCGGTCAGTCGAAAACAGGTATGGTGACATCAGTTTACCAACATGGTGGCTGCTGGCCTCCTCTGTGGTCTGACCCGTGTGGAGAACCGAGATGGTCCGCTTCCTTCCCCCGTCTCGAACCCAGAATTCAGCCCTGAGTGCGGTGCTTGCGCGGCTGGCAGAAACTGCAGCACTGTAACCCTGCGTCTCTATCCCAGCGCGCGTTGCAGACTCTAGCCGCGGGGCGATTTGCTGAATAAGCAGTTTTACCCGCCGTGCGACAAACCTCTCGCGTTTGAGTCCCCGTAGCCGATCCTCGTGCGATGGAAATCCTTCCTCCAGGTTCCGGCGCACCCCACTATTGCTGGAAATTCCTAACAAGATATCCTTTAGCCGTCCTGACTTGTCATACTCCCACACAGTGAAGCAGCACACGGGGGTAATGCACTCCCCTCGCCGCCATCTTCCTTCCCCAATCGAAAGAACAGATTTTTGAACGTTTTCACCACAAAGAATTGATATATGTTTGAAGAGGTAAGTTTCACCTGATTTAAGCATTATACAATGTATACATGTAGCAAAAATTACATAGTACCATGTTAATATGCACAACTTTTATATTTTTGTGTATCAGTTAAAATAAATGAAAGAAAATAAATAAAAATTATATATAATACACATACATAAAAATTTCTTATTCTTGTCTTCTAAAAGACATATACTATGTCTTTCTATATACATAATATGTGCAGACACAAGACTACTAAACAGTTGCCAATGACAGTGACAGACCTTGATTTGTGTCATGATTCTAATAATGGAGGTGCACTATTCCATCCACATTGTCTCATCTGGTGCTCCTTATGCCCAAGGGCCTACTTTTGACAGGTGGTGAGTTAGTGTTAAAAGAGCAGATTTTTGTCATAGAATGAGCAAGCTGACACCCGTAGAATTCCAGCTGATGGCCTTTACCTCATCAAAGAATTCCCTGTCCTCATCACACACTAACAGTGCTAAAACATGCATTTAAATACCATCAATCATGTTACTACTTTAAAAAGCATTCATAGTTTGGACTGCTATAACAAAGCACCATAGGCTGGCTGAATTATAAACAACAGAAATTTATTCCTCACAGTTCTGGATCCTAGAAGACCAAGATGAGGATGCAAGCCAGCATAGTCAGACTCTTGTTTGGGTCCTCTTCCAGATTATAGATGGTTGGTTCCTCATTGTATCCTCACATGGCAGAAAGAAAGCTAACTAACTCTCTGGCCTCTTTGTATAAAGGCACTAATCTCATTCACATAAGTGTCACCTTCATGACCTAATTACCTCCCACAGAACATTGGTAATTAAGTATAATCATTTACACATTTACACAACAGAATAAGAACCTGAACTTTACTTCTTATCAATATCTCACAAACCAATATTTTTGAGAATTTTCTCACTACCCTAGCCATCTGGAATCAAGAACATTAAGAAAAATCAACAGAAGCACACAAGTAAATAACAGAAAACAACATTAACTAGTTTCCTGTAAATAAGAACTCCCCTGGATTTCATCTCACCAAAAGCTATTCTGGCAACCTTCCAGTAGTCCAGTGCTCCACAAATTATGCATACTGATTTATGTAAAGCAGGCTTTCATTTTGTTTTAGGATAACAGAAGATAATTTGATCTTATTTTTGTGAGTAGGAATTTTTTAAATTTTCTTTGTCTTCTAAAATTTACTTTTCATATTTATTTTTATTCCGTGGGTTTTATTTGTATGTTTTCCCTCTTTTGATCTCAATTTGTTTTCCTTAAACATAGTCCTTTATTAAAAGGTCTCCCTTTTAGAGATTTTCATTCAACTTTTCTTAATTTTGCATTTAAGCACAAGAGACTAGGATAGTGCCTTGACCTTAGCAGTTGTTTGCTAAACAAATGTACCAAAGCATCTGTGCTTAACTTAGCCATTTGAAACATTCTTAGATCTGGATACATACTAGTTTTCATTACTACTAACACATTTTTACTCACATGGAACTTCATAAAGTACCATTTGAAGTACAGTAATTTCTATTTGACAACATTTTGAAGTTGAAATATGCCTTCCAATCTATAATGCTTACGGATATTTACTATTATGATGCACAGTAAAGTTAGGAAAAAAGTTTTATTTATAGGCAATTTTTAAAAAGACAAACTTTTAAATAACCCATATATATACATTATACACCAATGCACAAATCAAAATTTTGAGACCCAAAACACTCTTGTTATACATACTTTTATTTTAATATATATAAAATATCCCTAGGTACTTTTTTCTTCAAGGCCCCTAATAATGGCAAGAGTCTTATAAGGAATAACCAAAGGAGGAAGGATAACAGAAAATATTTGGTTTATTCAAATGATGAAGTTCTGGAGTCTTTTAGAAACACAATACTGAAACTACCTCATATTTCATTAAAAGAGCACTAATTTCTTCATATGAAGAAATTTATGGTTTGCTGAAAACTCAGCTTTTAGAAAAAGCCAAAAGGAAAATACTGCAAAAAAGAATTATTGTGTTGGGTGATTTTAATTTTAAATAGCTTATTATTATTAAATAGAGCTATGAAAAGGTAAAAAATATACAACAGTACTGGTGGTACAGTGTGAGGAATACAGGCTATGCAGTCAAAAGACCTCAGTTCTGACCCTACCTTCACCTCTTTACCACTAAGGCTGTCCACAAAATATAGTGAAATTACACAGGTAATGTATGTAGTGCAGGAACCGACTAGTAAGTAAGAGCTCAATGAATAATAATACCATAACTACTCAAATAAGGTCTATTGAATATATACAGTTTGTCCTCTTTCAAAATCCTAATAGAATGTAATGAGATTAAACATAGAAAAATCCACAAATATAATGAAAACCAGAGGAAAAAATAATAACAATATTTTGGGAGATTAAAAAAACAGATGCATGAGTCATAATTAACCTAACAAAACTGAGAAAGTTGAATCCCACATCCATAGGACACTTAGCTACATTGCTTGAAACTGATATTTCTCAGAGAAGCCTACTTATTTTTTGTTCTTTTATTATGTTAAAGCATCCCTGTCCACAATGCCAGTTAAGTGATTTTTAAGATTATATATGAAAATGGAATCTATTACTTCAGACAGTATATGACAAGGACATTGGAGACAAGGATTTTGATTTTAATTAGGATTAGGCAGAATAACCAACAAAACAAAGCAAATGAAAATGAGTGTTAGAAGGGCTTTAGGAATAGTAATAAGCCATTAAACTAATTAGCCACTAAATTGGAAGTTCTCAAAGAGCAAGTTAGGCTAACCAAGTAAAGCTTTCTATAATTACACTTTCCAGTTTCCAGTACTAACAACACTTACTTACATACCAAGAGAGCAAAACTTGGAGAGGAACAGAGAAGAATAGGTCTATGCTTGGGTGGAGAGGTGATTATAACACATCACCTTGGCCCTGTTGAGAAGTTAGTACACAAAATACAAAACAGTATACAAAATACAGGCTTCCTTCCCAGAAGTAAAATTAAGGAACACTTTATAATGCACCACCAACAGGAGTGTAATTTGATTCAGTCAATCTGGAGAACAAATTTTCCCATGCTATTATTTCATTTCTTTTTAAATACTCCTTTTCTTTCTATTTACCAAATGTGGTCATTCTACAGACCTCAATGAACAAACTATATTCTATGGCTTTAACTAACAGCTCCACATAACTGATTCTCAAATCTCCACTTCAGTCCCTGTTTCTACTATCTATTCTAGGTTACAAGCAAGAAGAAATACTATCTGGTCAACAATCTCCTCAATCTAAATAAATCCAAAACTGAACTTGTCTACTACAAATCACCCCTGCCCCAATCACAACTGTCTTTGTCAACACCTCTGCATTCTATCAATGGCACCACAGCTCTCTCAGTTACTAAAGCAGATCTTCAGTTAGCTTTGCCTATTCTGTCTCCTTCTATTCATTAAAGAACTGAAATCTTTACTTATGGAGCCAAAATTAGAACATGACCTACAAAAGTAAGAAAAAAAATGCCATCACAAAAAGCAATTTAAAATAGTTTGAATATTAAAATATTGTGTTCTTCCACATATTATTACTGAGGAAGAATGGGGCTGTGCAAAAATCCAGATGTTGGCTATCACATAAATGCAATTACTGTCATCCCATCTTAATCATTCTTGTCTTCACAGACATCTCTTCCTACTCACCAACATCAATGCTCTCATTCAGGCTTTCGTTTCCTCACATCTCAATAGAACTTGCTTCTTGTCTAAATCCATTGCACCCATCACCCTCTCGTATCAACAAATTTTGTTTTAGCACTGATTATTACATTCACTTACCTAAAAAACCTTCAATAAGTCTTCAAACTCTGCAGTGTGGCATATAATTTTATATTCTTTTCCTAGAGTTAGTGTTAGGGAGCCCTTCCACGTCACATGCATCTTCACAGGTCACAGATTAAAAGTCCCCACACAGGTATGAGATCAAGAAATAACTAGGCAATGCACACCTCATTCTCTCAGATTTTTCTCTTTACTACTTTTCTAGCACTCCCTATACTTAATGTCTTTTTCATATTCTTCTGTATGCCAACATCACCAACAAGAATTTATAATCACTATAACTCTATAAGCAAAGAGATAATTGATTATTGTTCTAATCAATAATTATCAACAAAAAGACTTAGACATAACAAAATTAGAAGGAAGGGGACCTTAGCTGTGGAATAACTAGAATTCAAAGTCCAAAATAGGATCAGGAGTGAAGCCAAACAAGCTCTCAGATCTGATGATGAAGGCCTCACTAAAAGATGAAGATGTCTTGCTGTCCATTTATTCAGGAAAACAGAAGTAGCATGAACACAACTTATCCCTTTATAGTTTTCCACATTTTTTCCCTATAATCTCATCAGAAGCTAGATAGTGCCCTGGGTATTCTTCCATTATAGATAAATATCAAATAGAAAAGAACTTCACTGACCAATGTTCTCAATGTAAAATTAACAAATTTGGAGACATTTTTAACATCAAACTAAAAATATCCTGTCTTGACAGAGCCTATATTTAGGCTTAAAAAAGATATTCTCTCTGTCTTCCTTTCAATCTCACATTTTTAACTACATTGTCTTAGCCCATATTTACAAACTTCAGAATAAAATGAATTTTCTTTTCCATTTCATAAAATATTCTGTTTTTTCACAGAAAAGAAACATAACAAACAATGCTCACTGTTCTCCCAAATATATAAGGCCTCCATTGGAGGTTAACAGTTTCCACCAAAAAAATGAAAGTGTTGTTGATTGTTGACATACACACACACACACACACACACACACACACATAATCCACTCTTCTCTCCCTGCCCCCAACATAGAAGGTCCATTTAATTGAAATCTAGATATTTTAAAACAAATCTCTTTCTTCACTGGAGCAAAAGGAGAAGGCTATATTCATTCTGACAGCCTATTTTTATAAGAATGCAAAAAAGTAGAGGAGTGTGAGCAAGATGACTCTGCAGTATCTGAATAGTATTTTCAAGTAGGATTTCTCTGCCTTTTAGTTTCTGGTGTTTAACTTAAATACACTACCTCTCCTAGGGAAAAATAACCCAAAGTATGTACCCTTTCACTGCTCCAATGTCCATCCACAGGATTAAATATGTGTGCACCCTATTCAGAGCCCTACCCTAAACAAAATATAAAATGTTTGGTCTGTACTAACTGTTAGAGTCTGTAAACAAGTCAAAAATAACACCTGGCATTTTGCCAGGGGAATGTTAGAGTTCGTAAACAAGTCTGGATGGTGCCTGGCAAAATGCCAGAGGGAGTGGTTTGAGAAGTAACAAAAGCGAGCCATTAAGTGTGGAGATTCCTTATTGGTTGACTGATGTATCTAGTTTATGCTAATTAGATAAGCTGTGTGGAATGTATAAATACTGCTCCTGTCCTGCAATAAACGGCTCCCACTCCTGCTGTATCAACGTACACAAGTTATTCGTCACCCCCCGGTTAGTTTGCTGCAGCAGGACTGCGGCAGATGGTGGCCCGTACGGGGAGCCCCGGGACACTCGGGGGTAAGTGACAAAAAAAAAGCTGCCCGTCCATAGATAGGACGGGAGCAAATCTGCTCGTCCCTAGGCAGATAGGGCGAGAGGAAAAATGACCATTTCGAGAAAATGGAGAAGATTGATACAGTATGTTTGTGTCTTGTTTTGTCTCAGTGTATTGTATTGTCTTTATGATGAAAATATGGAAGGGGTGAGAAGTAAATTACTAAGGGAAAAAGGCACCCCAGTGGAACCAAGAATAGTTAGGGCATGTGTTGATGGAAGCCCAGGAACTCTAGTCAGAAAGAAAAAGAAAGTTAAGAAGAAAAAGGATTATCAGGAAAAAAGTTGCAGCAAAAGGCTATTACTAAATACTTTTCGTTACCGGAGGGTGCGTGAAGCGGAGAGGCGGCTGCCGAGTGTGCAAGCCGGTCACAGCGCAGCAAGGATTTTCCAAGAGGCGGCGGCGACTGGCCCTTCCCCGCCTCCTGGCCGGGGAGCTGGCTCTTCCACTGCTGCGAGCCCAAATCTAGACCTGACCTGGAGGCACAGTCTCGCAGGCTCTTGCTCCCTGTGCCCAGTAGCAGTTTGAGACTGGGACTCTCCCCAGGGCCAACTGGGGCTACCCGGGACGCTACAGCCTCAGAAGACACTACTGGTGTCCCTGATGTTTGGTCATTTTCAATGCCAATAACTAAACTACAATGGTTCGCCCACACCTGGAAGCTAATGAGTAATGAGCACTATTAAGGCTTATTTCAAATGTAAAAACCTTGAGATAATGTACTAAATTGTTCAGAAGGTTGTTTTCTTAGTAGAATGCTACAGGATTTTCTTTAGCCATCCAGAGTTCCTGCCTTCGTCCCAGTGCCAGTAAAGACCAAGGTGGAAGAATTTCCAGTGTTGCTGAAAACCGGACAAGACTTCGGCTGAGAAATGGACGAGACTTCGGATTAAGCTAGCTGCCTGCAGAACTTACCTGGACTGTGATTTAAGCTAGCTGCCTGCAGAACTTACCTAGACTGTGATTTAAGCTAGCTGCCTGCAGAACTTACCTGGACTGTGATTTACCTGGACTGTGAGTTAATCTATTGAGACACTGCTTTACCTGGACTGAGACAACAAACTGTAATCTACAACAAATTGTAACTCGGTATCTTTGCTAATGGTGTCATTGCTGGTATAATTTTTCCAAGGGCTTCTTGCATGGAGCCATCAATTGGCTTGGTATTGTGGCATTTTGTATCCTCCCTTTCTGCTTGTAGCAGATTATTTATGGTGTTTATGTAAAAACCACTATGGTTGTTATTTAAATTAAACAAAAGGGGGAAATGTTAGAGTCTGTAAACAAGTCAAAAATAACACCTGGCATTTTGCCAGGGGAATGTTAGAGTTAGTAAACAAGTCTGGATGGTGCCTGGCAAAATGCCAGAGGGAGTGGTTTGAGAAGTAACAAAAGCGAGCCATTAAGTGTGGAGATTCCTTATTGGTTGACTGATGTATCTAGTTTATGCTAATTAGATAAGCTGTGTGGAATGTATAAATACTGCTCCTGTCCTGCAATAAACGGCTCCCACTCCTGCTGTATCAACGTACACAAGTTATTCGTCACCCCCCGGTTAGTTTGCTGCAGCAGGACTGCGGCA
>NW_026694353.1:0-7886 GCF_021218885.2 Marmota monax | reverse complement strand
TATCCTTCCTCCATTGCATGCTTTTAGCCCCTTTATCAAATATAAGATAGTTGTAGTTTTGTGGATTGGTTTCTGTGTCCTCTATTCTGTACCATTGGTCCTCCCGCCTGTTTTGGTTCCAGTACCATGCTGTTTTTGTTACTATTGCTCTGTAGTATAGTTTGAAGTCTGGTATCGCTATACCGCCTGATTCACACTTCCTGCTTAGCATTGTTTTTGCTACTCTGGGTCTTTTATTTTTCCATATGAATTTCATGATTGCTTTCTCTATTTCTACAAGAAATGCCGTTGGGATTTTGATTGGCATTGCATTAAACCTATAGAGAAATTTTGGTAATATCGCCATTTTGATGATGTTAGTTTTGCCTATCCATGAAAAGGGTATATTTTTCCATCTTCCAAGATCTTCTTCTATTTCTCTCTTTAGGGTTCTGTAGTTTTCATTGTATAAGTCTTTCACCTCTTTTGTTAGGTTGATTCCCAAGTATTTTATTTTTTTTTTGAAGATATTGTGAATGGAGTGGTTGTCCTCATTTCCATTTCAGAGGATTTGTCGCTGATATACAGGAATGCCTTTGATTTATGCATGTTAATTTTATATCCTGCCACTTTGCTGAATTCATTTATTAGCTCTAATAGTTTCTTGGTAGACCCTTTTGGGTCTGCTAGGTATAGAATCATATCATCTGCAAATAGTGATAATTTAAGTTCTTCTTTTCCTATTTTGATGCCTTTAATTTCTTTCATCTGTCTAATTGCTCTGGCCAGTGTTTCGAGAACTATGTTGAAGAGAAGTGGAGAGAGAGGGCATCCCTGTCTTGTTCCAGATTTTAGAGGGAATGCCTTCAGTTTTTCTCCATTCAGAATGATGCTAGCCTGAGGCTTAGCATAGATTGCTTTTACAATATTGAGGTATGTTCCTGTTATCCTTAGTTTTTCTAGAGTTTTGAACACAAAGGGATGCTGTACTTTGTCGAATGCTTTTTCCGCATCTATCGAGATGATCATATGGTTCTTATTTTTAAGTCTATTGATGTGGTGAATAACATTTATTGATTTCCGTATATTGAACCAGCCTTGCATCCCAGGGATGAATCCTACTTGATCATGGTGCACAATTTTTTTGATATGTTTTTGTATCTGATTCGCCAGAATTTTATTGAGGATTTGTGCATCTAGGTTCATTAGAGATATTGGTCTGTAGTTTTCTTTCTTTGAAGTGTCTTTGTCTGGTTTAGGTATCAGGGTGATGTTGGCCTCATAGAATGAATTTGGAAGTTCTCCCTCTTTTTCTATTTCCTGAAGTAGCTTGAAAAGTATTGGTATTAGTTCTTCTTTAAAGGTTTTGTAAAATTCTGCTGTATACCCATCCGGTCCTGGGCTTTTCTTAGTTGGAAGTCTTTTTATGGTTTCTTCTATTTCCTCAATTGATATTGGTGTGTTTAGGTTGTCTATATCCTCCTGACTCAATCTGGGCAGATCATATGACTTAAGAAATTTATCTATGCCTTCACTATCTTCTAATTTATTGGAGTATAAGGATTCAAAATAGTTTTTGATTATCTTCTGTATTTCCAAAGTGTCTGTTGTGATATTGCCTTTTTCATCCCGTATGCTAGTAATTTGAGTTCTCTCTCTTCTTCTCTTCACTAGCATCGCTAAGGGTCTGTCAATTTTGTTTACTTTTTCAAAGAACCAACTTTTAGTTTTGTCAATTTTTTCAATTGTTTCTTTTGTTGTGATTTCATTAATTTCAGCTCTGATATTAATTATTCCTTGCCTTCTACTTCTTTTGCTCTTGTTTTGCTCTTCTTTTTCAAGGATTTTGAGATGAAGTATGAGATCATTTATTTATTGTTTTTTTTTTCTTTTTTTAAGGAATGAACTCCAAGCAATGAATTTTCCTCTTAGAACTGCTTTCAGTGTGTCCCATAGATTCTGATATGTTGTGTCTGTGTTTTCATTTATCTCTAAGAATTTTTTAATTTCCTCCTTGATGTCTTCTATAACCCATTGATCATTCAGTAATCTATTGTTCATTCTCCAAGTGATGTATGCTTTTTCCTTCCTTCTTTTATCATTGATTTTCAGTTTCATTCCATTATGATCAGATAAGATGCATGGTATTATCTCTACTCCTTTATATTGTCTAAGAGTTGCCCTGTGACATAATATATGATCTATTTTTGAGAAGGATTCATGTGCTTCTGAGAAAAAAGTGTAAATGCTTGATGTTGGGTGGTATACTCTATATATGTCAATTAAGTCTGGGTTATTAATTGTGTTATTGAGTTCTATAGTTTCCTTATTCAACTTTTGTTTGGAAGATCTGTCCAGTGGCAAGAGAGGTGTGTTGAAGTCTCAAATGATTATGGTATGGTTGTCTATTAGACTCTTGAACTTGAGAAGAGTTTGTTTGACAAACATAGCTGCACCATTGTTTGGGGCATAAATATTTATGATTGTTATGTCTTGTTGGTGTATGGTTCCCTTAAGCAGGATGTAGTGTCCCTCTTTATCCCTTTTGATTAACTTTGGCTTGAAATCTATTTTATTTGATATGAGTATGGACACTCCTGCTTGTTTCTGAAGTCCATATGAGTGATATGATTTTTCCCAACCTTTCACCTTCAGCCTATGTATGTCTTTTCCTATCAAATGCGTCTCCTGTAGGCAGCATATTGTTGGGTCTTATTTTGTGATCCATTCTACTAGCCTGTGTCTCTTAATTGGTGAGTTTAAGCCATCAATATTTAGGGTTTTTATTGAGATATGGGTTGTTCTTCCAGCCATATTTGTTTATTTCAGTTACTAAACATGGTTTGTTTTCCTCTTTGATTATTTTCGCCCCCTTTACTGTCCTACCTCCCACTGTTGGTTTTCATTGTTATTTTCCATATCCTCTTCCTGTAATGTTTTGCCGAGGATGTTTTGAAGAGATGGTTTTCTAGCTGCAAATTCTTTTAACTTTTGTTTATCATGGAAGGTTTTAATTTCATCTTCCATCCTGAAGCTTAATTTTGCTGGATACACAATTCTTGTTTGGAACCCATTTTCTTTCAGTGTTTGAAATATGTTATTCCAGGATCTTCTAGCTTTCACAGTCTGTGTTGAAAGATCAGCTGTTATCCTGATTGGCTTACCCCTAAATGTAATCTGCTTCCTTTCTCTTGTAGCTTTTAAAATTCTCTGCTTATTCTGTATGTTGGGCATCTTAATTATAATGTGTCTAGGTGTGGATCTCTTATGATTTTGCACATGCTTTTGAAAATCTAAATCAAACACAGTTTGTGCTAGCTGCTTGAACCTTGACTCTCTGAATGAATTCTCATTTTGCTCTCTATGCTTTGTTACCGGTTTATGTACCCCTAAGCAGAGCAAAGAAAAATAGACTTTCATTTGAAAGTGTTTGTAGTGCATCCACAGAACTCAGAGTTTACTGGACTCTCAGCAAATATTTTTTCACACGATTTTGTTGATACTTGGCAGCAAAAATAAGTATATGAGTTGCACTTGGCAGCCCAAATTTCATAATCTTATGGTGAATAGTTCCTATGCAGGAACACTTTGAATTTTTAGGTTTAACTTCTTTTTTCCCTGTATGAATACATGCATTTGAAATGCTAAATCAAACACAGTTTGTGATACCTGTTTGAATCTTGGCTCACTCAATTAGTTCTCAGTGCACTGTCTATGCATTGTCCCCTGCTGAAGTATCCCCAAGCAGAGGCAAGGAAAATACGCTTTCTTATGTAAGTGTTTGCAGGCCTTCCACAAAACTCCCAAGTTTACTGGAATTTCAGCGAATATTTTTTCACTTGATCTTGTTGATACTAGGTAAGAAAGATGAGTATACAAGTTGCATTTGGCTGCCAAAATTTCGTTCTTCTAAGTTGAAGCATTTGCTTTCAGGAAGACATTGAATTTTTTGGGTTTCTCTTCATTTTAACCTATAGGAATACATGCATTTGGAACTCTAAATCAAACACTGTTTGTGCTAGCTGCTTGAAGCTTGATTCACTCAACTAGTTCCTGGTGTGCTCTCCATGCTTTGTTCTCTGTTGAAGTGGTCCTAAGTGGAGGAGAGGAACATACGCTTTCCTTAGAAAGCATTTACAGAGCTTCAACTTAGCTCCAAGTTAACTGGAATCTCTGCAAATAGTTACTCACCTGATCTTGATGATCCTTGTCAGGAAAGATGAGTATACCAGTTGCACTTAGCTACCCAAATTTCCTTCTTTGAGGTTGAAAAGTTCGTTTGCAGGAACACTTTGATTTTTTAGGTTTCACTTCACTTTTCCTTATAGGGACGTATGCATTTGGAATTATAAATCAAACACAGTTTATGCTAGCTGCTTGAAACTGAAACTCACTCAACTAGTTCTCAGTGCGATCTCTATGCTTTGTTTTCTGTTGAAGTAACCCTAAGCAGAGGCAATGGAAAGAAACTTTCATTTGAAAGCATTTGCAGTGATTCCACAGAATTTTGATTTTCCTGGAATCTCAGCAAATGTTTTTTCACCCTAAGTTGTTGTTCACTCGACAGGAAAGATAAGTATACCGGTTGCATTTGGCTGCCCAAATTTAGATATTCTACGTTGAATAGTTCGTTTGCAGGAACACTTTGAAATTTTAGGTTTCACTTCATTCTCCCCAATAGGGATACATGCATTTGGAACTCTAACTCAATCACGGTTTGTACTAGCTGCATGAAACTTGACTCACTCAGTTAGTTCTCAGTGCACTCTCTATTCTTTGTTTCCTGATGAAGTAGCCCTAAGTATAGGCAAGGAAAATATACTTTCATTTTAAAGTGTTTGCAGAGCTTCCACAGAACTCTGAGTTTACTGGAATCTCAGCAAAATTTTTTCACCCGATCTTGATGATACTGGGCAGCAAAGATGAGTATACTGGTTTCACTTGGCTGCCCAAATTTCTTTCTTCAGGGTTGAAGCGTTCGTTTGCAGGAGCACTTTGAATTTTAAGTTTCACTTCCTTTTCCCTTATAGGGATACATGCATTTGGAACTGTATATCAAACACGGTTTGTGCTAGCTTCTTCAAACTTGACTCACTCAATTAGTTCTTAGTGTGCTCTCTATTCTTTGTTCCCTGTGGTAGTAGCTCTAAGCAGAGGCAAGGAACATACACTTTCATTTGAAAACATTTGCAAAGCTTCCACAGAACTCTGAGTTTACTGGAATCTCAGCAAATATTTATTCACCTGAACTTGTTGATACTTCCCGGAAAAATGTGTATACCAGTTGCTCTTGGATGCCCAAATATTGTTTTTCTGTTTGAAGCTTTCATTTTCAGGAACACTTTATTTTTAGGTTTGAATTCCTTTTCCCCTATAGGGATACATGAATTTGGAAGTGTAAATCAAACATGGTTTGTGCTAGCTGCTTGAAACTTGACTCAGTCAATGAGTTCTCAGTGTGCTCTCTATGCTTTTCTCCCTGTTAAAGTAGCTGTAAGCAAAGGCAAGGTAATACACTTTCGTTTTAAAGCGTTTGCAGAGCTCATACAGAACTCTTAGTTTACAAGAATATCAGAAAAAAATCTTTCACCCATTCCTGTTTACACTTGGCAGGAAAGATAGCTATACAAGTTGCACTTGGCTTCCCAAATTTCATTATTCTAGGTTCAACTGTTCCTTTGCAGGAACACTTTGAATTTTTAAGTTTCACTTCGTTTTCACCTATAGGGATACATGCATTTGGAACTCTAAATGAAACATGGATTTTGCTAGTGGCTTGAAACTTGACACTCTCGATTGGTTCTCAGGGTGGTCTCTATGTTTTGTTCCCTGTTGAAGTAGCTCTAAACAGAGACAATGAAAATACACTTTCTTTTGAAAGTGTTTGCAGAGCTTCCGTAGAATTATGAGTTTACTGGAATCTCAGCTAATATTTTTTCACCCGATCTTCTTGATATTCGACAGGAGAGATAACTATACAAGTTGTCCTTGGCTGTTCAAATTTCGTGCTTCTAGATTGAAACTTCCGTTTGCAGGAAAACTTTGAATTTTTAGGTTTCACTTCATTTTCCAATATAGTGATACATGCATTTGGAACTCTAAATCAAACATGGTTTTTGCTGTGTGCTTGTAACTTGACTCACTCAACTAGTTCTCAGTGCACTCTCTATGCATTGTTCCCTGTTGAAGTAGCCCTAAGCAGAGGCAAGGAAAACACACTTTCTTTGGAAAGTATTCACTGAGCTTCCAAAAAACTCAGAGATTACTGAAAACTCAGCAAATATTTTGTCACCCTATCTTGTTGATACTTGGTAGGAAAAATGTGTATACCAGTTGCGCTTGGCTGCACAAATTTTGTTCCACTAGGTTGAATCATTCCTTTGCAGGATGACTTTGAATATTTAGGTTTTACTACATTTTCCCCTATAGGGATACATGCTTTTGAAAATCTAAATCAAACACGGTTTGTGCTAGCTGCTTGAAACTTGACTCACTGAATGAATTCTCATTGTGCTCTCTATGCTTTGTTACCGGTTTATGTACCCCTAAGCAGAGCAAAGAAAAATAGACTTTCATTTGAAAGTGTTTGTAGTGCATCCACAGAACTCAGAGTTTACTGGACTCTCAGCAAATATTTTTTCACCCGATCTTTTTGATACTTGGCAGCAAAAATGAGTACATGAGTTGCACTTGGCAGCCCAAATTTCGTAATCTTATGTTGAAGAGTTCCTTTGCAGGAACACTTTGAATTTTTAGGTTTAACTTCTTTTTTCCCTATAGGAATACAGGCATTTGAAATGCTAAATCAAACACAGTTTGTGATACCTGTTTGAAACTTGGCTCACTCAATTAGTTCTCAGTGCACTCTCTATGCATTGTCCCCTGCTGAAGTATCCCCAAGCAGAGGCAAGGAAAATATGCTTTCTTATGTAAGTGTTTGCAGAGCTTCCACAAAACTCCCAAGTTTACTGGAATTTCAGCGAATATTTTTTCACTTGATCTTGTTGATACTAGGTAAGAAAGATGAGCATACCAGTTGCATTTGGCTGCCAAAATTTCGTTCTTCTAAGTTGAAGCATTTGCTTTCAGGAAGACATTGAATTTTTTGGGTTTCTCTTCATTTTAACCCATAGGAATACATGCATTTGGAACTCTAAATCAAACACTGTTTGTGCTAGCTCCTTGAAGCTTGACTCACTCAACTAGTTCCTGGTGTGCTCTCTGTGCTTTGTTCTGAAGTGGTCCTAAGTGGAGGCAAGGGACATACGCTTTCCTTAGAAAGCATTTACAGAGCTTCAACTTAGCTCCAAGTTAACTGGAATCTCTGCAAATATTACTCACCTGATCTTGATGATCCTTGTCAGGAAAGATGAGTATACCAGTTGCACTTAGCTACCCAAATTTCCTTCTTTGAGGTTGAATAGTTCGTTTGCAGGAACACTTTGAATTTTTAGGTTTCACTTCACTTTTCCTGATAGGGACATAGGCATTTGGCATTACACATCAAACACGGTTTATGCTAGCTGCTTGAAACTGAAACTCACTCAACTAGTTCTCAGTGTGATCTCTATGCTTTGTTTTCTGTTGAAGTAACCCTAAGCAGAGGCAAGGGAAAGAAACTTTCATTTGAAAGCATTTGCAGTGATTCCACAGAACTTTGAATTTTCTGGAATCTTAGCAAATGTTTTTTCACCCTAACTTGTTGTTACTCCCCAGGAAAGATAAGTATACCGGTTGCATTTGGCTGCCCAATTTAGATCTTGTAGGTTGAATAGTTCGTTTGCAGGAATACTTTGAAATTTTAGGTTTCACTTCATTTTCCCCTATAGGAATACATGCATTTGGAACTCTAACTCAAACACGGTTTTCACTAGCTGCATGAAACTTGACTCACTCAGTTAGTTCTC
>NW_026694352.1:0-77191 GCF_021218885.2 Marmota monax | reverse complement strand
AGGTATCAGGGTAATGTTGGCCTCGTAGAATGAATTTGGAAGTTCTCCCTCTTTTTCTATTTCCCGAAGTAGCTTGAAAAGTATTGGTATTAGTTCCTCTTTAAAGGTTTTGTAAAACTCTGCTGTATACCCATCCGGTCCTGGGCTTTTCTTAGTTGGTAGTCTTTTGATGGTTTCTTCTATTTCCTCAATTGATATTGGTCTGTTTAGGTTGTCTATATCCTCCTGACTCAATCTGGGCAGATCATATGACTTAAGAAATTTATCTATGCCTTCACTATCTTCTAATTTATTGGAGTATAAGGATTCAAAATAATTTTTGATTATCTTCTGTATTTCTGAAGTGTCTGTTGTGATATTGCCTCTTTCATCCCGGATGTTAGTAATTTGAGTTCTCTCTCTTCTTCTCTTCGCTAGCATGGCTAAGGGTCTGTCGATTTTGTTTATTTTTTTCAAAGAACCAACTTTTAGTTTTGTCAATTTTTTCAATTGTTTCTTTTGTTTCGATTTCATTAATTTCAGCTCTGATTTTAATTATTTCTTGCCTTCTACTTCTTTTGCTGTTGTTTTGCTCTTCTTTTTCTAGGATTTTGAGATGAAGTATGAGATCATTTATTTGTTGGTTTTTTCTTTTTTTAAGGAATGAACTCCAAGCAATGAATTTTCCTCTTAGAACTGCTTTCAATGTGTCCCATAGATTCCGATATGTTGTGTCTGTGTTTTCATTAATCTCTAAGAATTTTTTAATTTCTTCCTTGATGTCCTCTATAACCCATTGATCATTCAGTAACCTATTGTTCATTCTCCAAGTGATGTATTCTATAGTTTCCTTATTCAACTTTTGTTTGGAAGATCTGTCCAGTGGTGATAGAGGTGTGTTGAAGTCTCCCATGATTATTGTATGGTGGTCTATTAGACTCTTGAACTTGAGAAGAGTTTGTTTGATGAACATAGCTGCACCATTGTTTGGGGCATATATATTTATGATTGTTATGTCTTGTTGGTGTATGGTTCCCTTGAGCAGTATGTAGTGTCCCTCTTTATCCCTTTTGATTAACTTTGGCTTGAAATCTATTTTATTTGATATGAGTATGGATACTCCTGCTTGTTTCCGAAGTCCATATGAGTGATATGATTTTTCCCAACCTTTCACCTTCAGCCTATGTATGTCTTTTCCTATCAAATGCATCTCCTGTAGGCAGCATATTGTTGGGTCTTGTTTTGTGATCCATTCTACTAGCCTGTGTCTCTTGATTGGTGAGTTTAAGCCATTAACATTTAGGGTTATTATTGAGATATGGGTTGTTCTTCCAGCCATATTTGTTTATTTATGTTACTAAACATGGTTTGTTTTCCTCTTTGATTATTTTCCCCCTTTAGTGTCCTACCTCCCACTGTTGGTTTTCATTGTTATTTTCCATTTCCTCTTCCTGTAATGTTTTGCCAAGGATGTTTTGAAGAGATGGTTTTCTAGCTGCAAATTCTTTTAACTTTTGTTTATCGTGGAAGGTTTTAATTTCATCTTCCATCCTGAAGCTTAATTTCGCTGGAAACACAATTCTTGGTTGGAACCCATTTTCTTTCAGTGTTTGAAATATGTTATTCCAGGATCTTCTAGCTTTCAGAGTCTGTGTTGAAAGATCAGCTGTTATCCTGATTGGCTTACCCCTAAATGTGATCTGCTTCCTTTCTCTTGTAGCTTTTAAAATTCTCTCCTTATTCTGTATGTTGGGCATCTTCATTATAATGTGTCTAGGTGTGGGTCTCTTATGATTTTGCACATTCGGCGTCCTGTAGGCTTCTAGGATTTGGGGTTCTGTCTCATTCTTCAAGTCTGGGAAGTTTTCTTGTATTATTTCATTGAATAGATTGCTCATTCCTTTGGTTTGAAACTCTGTCCCTTCCTGTATCCCAATGACTCTTAAATTTGGTCTCTTGATGTTATCCCATATTTCTTGGATGTTCTGCTCATGGTTTCTTAACAGTCTTGCTGAGCTGTCTATGTTCTTTTCAAGTTGAAATACTTTATCTTCATTGTCTGATGTTCTGTCTTCTAAGTGTTCTACTCTGCTGGTAGTATTCTCAATTGAGTTTTTAAGTTGGCTTATTGCTTCCTGCATTTCTAGGATTTCTGTCTGTTTGTTTTTTATAACCTCTATTTCCCTGTATAGTCGATCTTTTGCTTCTTGGATTTGTTTATGTAATTCATTGTTGAAGTGATCTTTCATTGTCTGATTTTGCTGTCTGATGTCTTCCTTGAGACTCCAGATCATCTGAAGCATGTATATCCTGAATTATTTATCTGACATTCCATCTGCTGCAGCTATTACCTCTTCTAACGTTGAGTTGACCTGCAATGCTTGTGGTCCTTTCTTTCCTTGTCTCTTCATACTGTTCGCGTTCCTTTCTACTTGGTGAAACTGTTGTGCTATTGAATTTTCCCCCTATATATTTATATTGGTCTTGTATAGTTGCAAAGTCTCCCTCGCAGGCGCGGGCGGCGGCTCTGCCCCTCCTCCAATTGGGGCAATGTGCCTACCACGCCGGCAGGCCGCTGGGCCTGCTCTGCCGGTCGGTAGCAGGTCCGCCGACCTTGCAGGCGCGGGTGGCGGCTCTGTCCCTCTGCGGGCCGCTAGGCTTGTTCTGTCGGTGGTCGCAGTTCTGTCTACTTTGCAGGCGCAGGCAGCGGCACTGCCCCTCTGCAGGCCTCTGGGGCTGTACTGCCAGTGGGTCACAGGTCCGCCTACCTTGCAGGCGCTGGGGGGGGGCGGCTCTACCCTTCCTCAGACCACTGGGCCTGTTCTGTCTCTCGGTTGCAGGTCTGGCCTGTTCTGATGGTGGTCACAGTTCCGTCTACCTTGCAGGCGCGGGGGGGAGGGGGCGGCTCTGCCTCTCAGCAGGCCGCTGCTCCTCTTCTGCCGGTGGGTCGCAGGCCCGCCTACCTTGCAGGAGTGATTGGAAGCTCTGCCCCTCCGCGGGCCACTGGTCCTTTTCTGTCAGTGGTCACAGTTCCGCCTACCTGGCAGGCGCGGGGGGTGGGGGGCGGCTCTGCCCCTCAGCAGGCCACTGGGCCTGTTCTGTGGGTGGTCACAGTTCCCTCTACCTTGCCGGCGCAGGGGAAGGGGGCGGCTCTGCCTCTCAGCAGGCCGCTGCTCCTCTTCTGTCGGTGGGTCGCAGGCCCGCCTACCTTGCAGGAGTGATTGGAAGTTCTGTCCCGCCGCGGGCCACTGGGACTTTTCTGTCGGTGGTCACAGTTCCACCTACCTGGCAGGCGCGGGGGGTGGGGGGTGGCTCTGCCCCTCAGCAGGCCGCTGGGCCTGCTCTGTGCGTGGTCACAGTTCCCTCTACCTTGCCGGTGCAGGGGGAGGGGGCGGCTCTGCCTCTCAGCAGGCCGCTGCTCCTCTTCTGCCGGTGGGTCGCAGGCCCGCCTACCTTGTAGGAGTGATTGGAAGCTCTGTCCCGCCGCGGGCCACTGGGCCTTTTCTGTTGGTGGTCACCGTTCCACCTACCTGGCAGGCGCGGGGGGTGGGGGGCGGCTCTGCCCCTCAGCAGGCCGCTGGGCCTGCTCTGTGCGTGGTCACAGTTCCCTCTACCTTGCCGGTGCCACAAGTAGATTATTCATGTATCATCCTTAAGTC
The DNA here is from genome assembly GCF_021218885.2 of Marmota monax. NCBI lineage: Eukaryota > Metazoa > Chordata > Mammalia > Rodentia > Sciuridae > Marmota > Marmota monax. The sequence goes on along the minus strand of NW_026694352.1, from coordinate 73,553 downwards.
TTAACTGAGATCAAGACTTTGGCTGAGACTGCATAACTGATGCACCTCAGTAATGTCACCTACATCCTAAGGAGGCTCTAGGAAACTTTGGCAAAGGAAGCATAGCACTGGTGAAGGACTCAGGTGCTTGCTGAAGGGAAAGTATACAGAAGGGCTCACAGTACTGCAGAAGTGAGACATGCTTGCAAGTTCTCAGGCATAACTTGGGAAGGAATTTGGAGGAGGCTTAGGTCCTGTTTCAATACGCTAGCTAGCAGAATATGGGTCATCAGTGCTAATTAATCTATAGCTATGCATTTGGAAACACATAAATTACAAATGCCTCAAGATGTATGAAGTTCCCTTTTGTGTGAACACTGGGCAGTGACTGGAGCTACCAAGGTAGATATGGATCAGGTTTCTTGCCAGCTCAAAGCCTTTCCTACCTTGCATGGATGTCCTCCAGCATTTCTCTCATGCTATTTCCTGATACCATCTCTTGGTGCTCTGCCACTCAATCCTTGATGACTTTGGCAACTGTCCACAGGGAGTTTATATCCAGTGATGAGGACAAATAAATGCCTCTCTTTCCATACAAATTGGAGGCTCCTGAAAGCAGGAACTAAGAACAGTCCATAATCTTCATCCTCAGTAATTAATATATAAAAGGCAATAAAGGAATACTGGATAACTGTGAATGATGGGAACATGGAACTGAACCAAAGGGTTTTTAAAAGGATATAAACATTGCATATCAACCAAGACAGAAAGGGTAAGTGGAAATTAATGAGACTATAGGAGGATGGTGTTTGGAGAAAAGGAATTTCCATGCTGGAGCAATGAGTCTCTAGCCCCTAAGTGATGAAGGTACACAGATGGTTGTTGGAATTGACAAAAGTGAAAACTGAGACTTGGAGTGAAGTTAAGGCTAGAGAGATGGCAAGCCTCTGAAGGCCGTTAAAACCATGTTGTGTAAATTGGGATTCATTCTAGGGTCTGTATTAAGCCACTGAAGTGTTTAAAGCAAGGGGACATTATCTGAAAACTGCAGTACCTTCAAAGAGATCATCTGGATCAACAGTGGAAGCAGGAAAACAACTCATAAGGCAATGTGCAAGTCCAGGAGAGACAGATGATGGTGGCCAGAACAAGGTTATTGTGTGTAGGGGATATGAAAAAGAGGAAACAAGCATGACTCCCAGCTTTTCAGTTTGAACAACTAGTAGATTATTGTGAAATTTGCTGACATAGGAAACACTGAAGGAGAGAAGAAAGGATGATGAATTCTGTTTTTTCATGCTGAGTACAAAATGCCTGTAAGTATTTGCATCTAATATATATATATATATATATATATATATATATATATATATATATATATATAATATGTGTGATTGAAATGGGAAATTTTATATCTGGAAACGTATCTTTGGAGAATGAATCAGGAAGGAGCTACACATGGAAAGTAGTCTTTATTAGATAGTAATTTAGGCACCAAGAGTTAGTAAATGTCTGAAGAGAATTCAGAATAAGAAGGACAGGGTTTCTTGGACATCAGGAAACTCTCATGTGTAAAGACTTAGCAGGAAGAGCCTAGTTCAAAGAGGGCTTCTCATGAGAACATCTGGTAAACTTTTAAAATATGTGAGGACGAGATTATGCAATATATGTTTTGAAAAGCCTGTAATAGCATTAGAAACCATATGGTAAAAGAAGAGGACTATCAAAGAGGTAACCAGTGGTTGGGGAATGAATGGTAGTGTTTCAGATATGAAGGGGAGAATTTCAAAAAGAAAGCAATCTTTTAAAAGCAGGATTGACTTTAGTGACAGGAAGCGAAATGATTATGCATCCACTTGGCTGTCTCCTTAAAAGAAGGAAATTATTATTTGAACTCAATTAACATTACATAATGGAGCCTAGCAAAGCACCCTGTGCTCAGTGTCCTCAGACACATGGACAAAACAGAGATGGGAAGGAGAGGAGAAGGAAGATGCTTTAGATGGCAGAAATTGTCTCATTGGAAGCAGAATTAGAACTGAGACAAAACAGATGGTAGTGAGGCAAGCAGCTAAGCATTCTTAGGAGAGGAAATAATGAAAACAAAAGTATGAGTTAAGAGAACAATGTACAGTCTAGGAAAAAGAGTTAGTTACTTGCCTGGAGCAAAAGGCATTAAGTGTTAAAAATGAGGGTGGTGTCCAAGTTATTTAGGACCTTATATAGAAAGCCTAAATTTTTTTTTTTATTTTCATGGTAAAAGCAACCCAAGTAATATAATAAAATAAGTGCTACAATTAGATTTGTGACTTGGAAAGCCCATTTCTCAGTCAGCGGGGAGGATGGTCTGGGTTGGGGATGGATAAAGAAAAGGTAGAGACCCAAATCCCACTGGGATATTCTTGCAAGGATCCAGACTTAAGAGATGGGTTCCCCAGGGTAAGAGCAGTGAAGAAGAGAGATGAGCTGAGCTGCAGGTGTGATTGAAATGGGACGTGGGTAGGATACCAGAAGTTTGCTTAGGTGACTGGCTGGTTGAAGGTATCAGTCCTTGAAATGAGGAAAAAAGAAAAAACTAGATTTAGGGGAGGATAGGGGTGGAGATTCCGTATGGCAGAGAACATTGCGACACTGGTAGGTTATTCTCTTCTCCAAAAGAGAAAAATACCAGCAACAAAATCGTTTCCTTAACTGTTCTTTTACCTGAAAGTCATTCTATAGCATTCTCCTTTCAAATATCAGTTTCCAACTAGTCACTGCATGAAGTTCATTCATTTATTATTTACTTCATTAAAACATAATTACAATGCACCAATAACTTTTAAGTTACTGTAATTGTGAACAGACAAGTAACACATAACTTGCCCTCTCCTCAGAGATGACATTCTAGTTGGACCCAAAAGTTATAACCACCCAGTTATAAGTCATGTAGTTTGACGCCATAAAGGTTCTAAAGAAGTATGGGGCAGAACAAAACAAAGCAAAACGAGGTGGGGCACAGAGGTTAATAAATAAGGTTTAGCAGATCTGTGACCTCCCTAAACTCTGTATGTAAAATTCATTTGGTAGCAGGAGTAAAGAAAAAGAAGGAAGGGTAGTATGCTCAAAGAGGTCTCTGACCCTTAAAAGGTTAAGAAACACTCTATCTTTCAAGTTCATTTGAGTACTATTGAAATACTTTTTCAGCATGGAAAGGCAGAGACCAAGGAGAAGCTAACAGCTTGGCAATCTGTCTAGTCCACTGATAATGGACTATATTGTCTTTTATTTTTATTTTTGTAATACTGGGGACTGAACTATTAGGCAAGCACTCTACCACTGGCTACACCCTCAACCTTAAATTACCTTCATTCTTACAAACATCAAAAGTGACTAATCTTCTGACTTAGTGTGAGAAAAGACAACATGATCATTCATTCTAAAAGCATAGTTATTTTAAAAGATAAGATGTTCATTGGGGATTTCCAGGCACCTGAGCCAACTCCCAGGGCACCATCTGGCTGACACCTTCCCACTCCAAGCTCCGCCTTTTATAATCCACCCAGAGAAGACAGGGAAAGCAGTGGGAGTCCAGACAAGGTTTACTAGCATGGAGATGGAAGTAATGACAAGCAGGAAGTTCCAGAGCCAGCCTCTGGAAAGCAGGAGGGGGAAGCAGGAGAATGACTGGGTAGGATGGTGGCACAAATTCCAATTGTGCCAGTCACTTACACCCCCTGGATAGCCCAAAACAACAAGAGGCCAGCTAGCCCTTCCTACAAAGGCAGCAGCAGAGGGGGCTATGGCGTCAGTAAAAAGAAAAAGGTCTACTTGGCGCCTGTGCGGGCGACAATGACACAGCGCATGTGCATGTCCTACAATGAGAGAGCACATGCGCATGGCAGGCTGGGCGTTGTGTGCATGCGCAGTGTTGGGCTAAGGTTGTGCTGGCTGAAGTAGATACTGGTTGGTGGTGTAAATGAGTATTTTTCCTCCCTCTTAGTTACACTTCAGCTTTGGTTAGACTCACCACCTACCTTGTATTGTGAGGCGAGAAGAGGAGATGAGTGGTTATTACAAATTTAGAACAAGGACTGCCCATTCCTATCGAGGTAGCACTTCCCGTGAGGTGCATGACTTAGAACTTGAGTGTCTTTGAAAGGTAGAGGGTCTCCCCTTGGTGCATCCTACAGACATTTGCTGAGTGTCTTAGATGCAGAGCGCCTTGTCCTACATGGATGAATATAGAGAGGCATTGATAACATATGATTTCCCTCATTTAGGAAATTTTTAATTTCCACATTATGATACCAGAGCACAGACAGGCTGGCCTCTTAAAACATCCTTTGTGTTTTCAAACATAATATAAATTAAATCACACAGAATATTCTTTTGTGACCCTCTAGGTTCCTTTCTGGAAAAGTCTTGAGACTTTTTTAGTGTGTGTGTGGAAAAGTCTTTATGAGACTTAAGTACATCTGTCATCTTGTACAAACATTAACTACTGGTGGACCTTTGAGTTAATTTGGCTCTGATCCAGGCGTGCTCCACTTGTGCATATTCTTTATTGGAGTCTTTTCTGAGATCTATCATGAATACTTTCTCCCAATATGCCTATTATTTTGGTATTCAGTTATGCCAGGGCCAAGAAATGTAGTCATTACATTTTGGGAGGAATGATTGTTTGACCCCAAAAGTAGCATTGATCACCTCCCACAATAGTAATCTTCAGAGAATGACCAAATGACTTCAGGATGCTGGAAATAGGAAGGAAAACAACTTGGCTTCTGTCTCTGGCAACAAGTCTTAAATTTTTGTCCTGCTGTAATTCCCTGATCCACAGCCATTAGCTCAGTACTTTCTTGAGAACTGCCTGGACGTTTTCTAGAGGTGATCCTCATCTGTGTTGCTTGCTCAGCCTTTCTGTTATATTTCAGTTCAGTTCAGTCAGCAAGTGTTTAATAGTATTGTGTTCCTGTTATGTCCCCAGAAGTATGCTTAAGATATTTCAAAGTATTATATCCTGTTCCCTCCCTTCCAAAATCTTCTCAGACCAAGAGAATGACAGATATATATTCTATTAGTTTTCTGCTGTTGCTGTTATAAATTACCACAAGTATCTTAAATAACTCATCAGATGAGAAGGTCAACCCACAGAAAAACTGGTGTCTGAGAGTGGAGTGTTGGGGAGAAAAGAAAAGCTTTATGCAGTGGCCAAAAAAATGGGAAGAGGGAGCTTTGCCCACAAATAAGCTTCTGGACTCTAGCAGGTGGTTGAAGATTACAGGTCTAGGATAGGAATGGTGACAGAGAGGCTAATAAAAGGAAGGAATATTCGTGTCTTTTTTGGGACTAGGTAGTGATCATCCAGGAACTTGCATGCTACCTTTTTCCACTAATTCCATGATCTGATGTGTCTGGGCATGGCAGCTGGCAGGTGTCTTTAGTTTTAAGTGGGGAGAAACTAGGAAGGTAGGTCTTGTCATATTAATCCTATATTATAGTTTGGGACAAAACATTTCTCAAATGTTCAACAGGTTTACTTGTGGAGCTGAATAGAATCTGACCCAAAAGTTAATACAACAAAGGAGATACACGTAATATAAAGATAGAGATGCCAACATTCAGTCACCCATGGGACATCTGCAGGCCCAAGTGAATAGTTAGTGCTTTCAGCAAAAGTGGTCTTTAGTTCCCTAAAGAGAAATGTAGGCAACAGTTATCATCATAGTCCACATGTCAGAGGTATTATCTACAACAAAGCTAGTGGAAGACTAATAATTTATTACTAGCTCTGTGATCTCCAAAATTAGTAATTTCAAGTCAATAAATAGCAAGTGAAGCTACAGGATTTATTTAAGCTTTCTTTGGTAACACATTCATTAGCTCATGGTTCTATAGATCAGAAGTTCTAGTTTAACATGACTGGTTGTTCTCTGCTCTGGGTATTACAAAGCTGAAATCCAAATGTTTGTTGGGCTTTCTTATCTAAAGGTCCTGGGGGCATTCAGCCTCATTCAGATTGTTGGCAGAATTCAATTATTTTGGGGCAGTAGGGATTTGGGTCCCTATCTCCTTGCGGGCAGTCAGCTGCTGCCTATATTCCTGGGCACATGGATTCCTTCATCTCCCAACTGGCTATGGAGAATCTCCCTTTATCCATTCCTTCTCAAGCTTCAAATATCTCTGACTTGTCTTATCTCTGGATTTTGATTTAAAGGATTTATGTGATTAGTACAAGGCTACTTAGATAATCACCTTTGTTTAAGGTCAGCTAATTTCGGACCTTAATTACATCTGCAAATCTCCTTCACCATAGTAACTAGATAAGGGTTTCTTCGCCATAGTAACTTGAATAACTGGGAGAAAGTGCTTTTATACCTGGAACCATGCTACAATTCTACCTATCATCTACATGGGGAAATATAATAATTTCTAACCTTGAGCCCAAGTTGATTATATGTAACTTCCATGTTAGTGTTTTACTGTGGCAGGACAGAGGAAGATGATAACTTGTGATAGTAGTATAGGAGAGGTGGGGAGGCAAAGGGACTTGAGATTGACTGAGGGATGGTGGGTTTGAATGGGGGAAGGCATTCCTGGCTCAGAGATTTGTATATATTAAAATTAACTCAGGCTCCCCAAGGTTTCATTAGTGGGGAGGTGAGTGTTTTTATATAAATGACTTTCTTGAGTTAAAAGGGGTTTTACAGATCTTTCAGCAATTAAATTTCCCTACATCAATAATTTTAACTATTTGTTTTCTTAAAAGAAAAATGTGTAAAACTTCCATGAGATTTAAAATTTTACAAAGGATTTTTACTTTAGAGATTATTATAACGTTTTTAGAGATTGTTGAAAAAATTCAACATTGTGGAATCATGGATTCTTCTTAATATCATGGGTTCTTAAGGCAAGTTTTACTTTCCAGAAATGTGCATATATACAGTTTCTTAACTAAAATTGAGTGCATAGTTCCAAATCTCAGGATTTGAAGAGAATATTTTTGATCTAATAGTATTTTGAGCAAAGCATTTATAGATGTTTCCCTCTACTCAAACTTAGGAAATAGTTTAATAGTACAAAAACAATTTTGATTTATTATGCCATCAAGGTGGATCTTTATTCAGTTCAGCACAAATTACTATTAAGTGTTTATACTTGTTAAATTTTGTGTATTGTCTTAGAATTACAATGCTGTGTTTGGATTTATATTCTCAATGTAACTAATGTGGTTATTGATTAATAATGTTACGAGAGTATAGTCTTCCATTCATTCTGGTTAATTATACTTTGAAAAGAATTACTGGACTGGTGGGACAGGGAACAGATATTGTGTTAAAAATAAAAGAAATAGTGATAAATACTAGTAATTAATGTTTGAGCATTTACTATGTGCTAGACCCTGTTCTAAGCATTTTCTAAGCAATGTCATTTAATTCTCGAACTAACATTATGTGTGTTGTTTTTCTCATTTTACATATCAAAAGATTAAGGGCAAATAAATAAAAAGTAAATAACTTGCCCACTTCCACATACCTAATAAGTGGTAAGAGTCAGGGTTCAAACTCAAGTGGGCTGTCCAGAGTTCACATTCTTTTTTTAATTGCCTTTCTTTATCACTCTATGTTCGAAGATGGAATTAGATTTCTGGCATAACATATTCAATGAGGCAGAGAAATTATTTTGCCCTTCTTATAGGGCATTTAAATCTTCTCAAACACCTATTATAGTTGTTGAATTTTTCTGAGAAATCTAATTGACCTACAGATTGAGTGTTAGTTGATTGGCTTTTGATTTATAATGGTTAATAAGCAGTTAACAAAGCATCTTAAGTTGAGGCTTCTTTGCTTCGTGAGAAGAATAATGCAGACTGCAGATGACTAGAGGCATAGAGATGATGACAGACCCTTTTATAATTGGAGGCAGCCAGAGAATGCTAGACTGACTTGATGTATTCATTTAAAAATTATTCTATTCCAACTTTTAAAAAGTACGGCAATCTTAAATCCTATTACTCTTTCTATACTAGGTATAGTTTTTGTATTTTATTTGGTGTATTACATTCTGTATCCTGTTTTTCACTTAGGATTATTTGTGAACATTTCTCTGTATTGATAGTCATATCTCAGTCAGTCTGATAGACTTTTAAGATTATCTGACTTCATTGTGTCCTAAGGAATTAATTTCTCTTATTTATTTGACTTTATTGAATATTGAGGTTTTATATTGCATTTTTGCTATAGTAACTCTTCAGTTTTAGACTAGAATTATCCTTTTTAAAAAATCTGGGATACTAGATGTATCTGGTACTTGCTTTTTCAATGATAAGACAAAAAGACATTTGTCTCCTTTTTTTTTTTTGTTGTTGTTGTTTTTGTAACCACAGACAGAAAGCCCAAGTTATCCTGAAATCTGTGTCTGAGTCATGCAGGATGCAGGATGCTGTCTGGAGAGAAGAACCAATGTATTTGAGCTCTGTAGTTGGGCATAGTTGGGCTGAGACCCTAGGTCTTGCTGACTTCAGTGTCTTAGCTACAGACATGTGCTTCTTTAATAGCAGTCCAGGTTTCTCTTCTCTTGTGGTTATATCAGCTTTTTTAGTGCTGCAAAGAAGGGACAGCCTTTAATGTTAGGTGTTACTTCCTCTCCTCTACTTAGGGTGTTTGTGTCTCTGGACTGTTTATCTCAGAAAAATCTCTTCATGTTAATAGTGCTTTCATAATATGGAAACTATACATCATTGTAAATCTTCTTTTAAACATCGGAGCCCCAGAGACTTGGTCTTCTCTTTGCTAAGGTATCTCCTTCTCATGACCTTGGCTGAAGTACAGAGGAAGGAAGGTGAAGGTAGAGTAACATGGGGGTGGTAGTAAGGGTAAGGAAGAAAGAAAGCAGAAAACCAGTCTGAAATTCCTGTGGAGGTTTATCTGGTTAGAGATTCAAGAAAGCCTCCCGCTATTTTCAGAGGCAAGATTCACTCTGGAATTGTATGGCTCAGTTCTGTTCAGTGTAGGGAAAAGGGTACACTTGCACATTGCTGGTGGGACTGCAAATTGGTTCAGCCAATGTGGAAAGCAGTATGGCGATTCCTTGGAAAGTTGGGAATGGAACCACCATTTGACCCAGCTATTCCCCTTCTCAGATTATACCCAAAAGACCTAAAAAGAGCATAAAACAGGGACACAGCTACATCAATGCTCATAGCAGCACAGGGGAGGGGAGTGGAGGGGAGGGGAGGGGAGGGGGGATAGTAGAGGATAGGAAAGGCAGCAGAACACAACAGACACTAGTATGGCAATATGTAAATCAATGGATGTGTAACAGATGTAATTCTGCAATCTGTATATGGGGTAAAAATGGGAGCTCATAACCCACTTGAATCAAAGTGTGAAATATGATATATCAAGAACTATGTAATGTTTTGAACAGCCAACAATAAAAAATTTAAAAAAATAAATAAATAAGGGTCATTGATAAACTATGAAAAGAACCCAGCTCTATGTCTGCACAGAGTAGCTGATCAATAATTTACATCTTAGAGAGGCTTGGGGAAATAAATAAGTACATTTATGGGGTAAAACAGCATAATTTATACTGATATTACTAATATGGCAGTACTGGGTTCCTTTTGATGCTAAAATTTGTGTCAGGTTTGGGTCTCAGAAAACTCTGTAATAATTCTAATAGTGAGTGTATCAGGATAAAGTCTCTGAAAGGAAGGGGAGCTTCATATTCCTACAGATAGATTTTTGGCTTTACGCTTTCCACTAGCCCTTTCTTTTTGTTCTGCCCAGGCCAAAGCAACTTATTTAACTTGAGTTTAATGTTTGTTCCAAATAGTGAACTTACTAGGTCACTGAAAACTTTTCAATCAACAGAGTGTAAACCCTTAGGAAAGTTTTACTTCAAATGTATCATCTACTTTACAGTTCTTTGAAACAGATGATGACATATGTACATGAACTATGTCCTCAGTGATTTATGGTGATTGGTATGATCATTAATTTTTGGTGCCTCATTTCATCAGCCCCTGGTTCATTTTAGAAAATGTGATTGGTAATGTGCAAACTGGGAAGCAGATGGGCCACCTGACCAAATAGCAAATGCCCAACTGCAAGTGCCACTGTCAGCAAGATACTAGGCTCAGCTGAGTACTTGTGATGTGTTGCCTTTGTGTCTTCCATTTTACCTCAGTTAGCAGCCATCATCACAACCCACTGAGGTCATGTTAGCATCCTTTCTGTATGTGGAAATGAAATATATGATTTGGTGAGATCAAGTGACCTGGTCAGAGTTGTGCAGCTAAGGAGTGACTAGGACAGGGTCCCCTTCAGCTTTAGTGTTCTTGCTCTTTTACTACAGCTATCTTGAGAGTAATGTGTGTGGCTCCAGATGAGCTGTTCTGCAGTTATTTCACTTGTCACCTGTTCAGTTTCTTCCCATTTAGATATGTGTTCATAGGCTTATTTTTATAGGAAGACCAAACTCTCCACTGCAATATAAAATACAGTAGCTACTGGCCACTGTGGCTCTTTAAATTATGTAATCAAAAGAAAACTTAAAATTTAGTTTCTTAGTCACATAAGCCGAATTCAAGTGCTTACTGGCCACAGGAGATAAGATAGATAGATAATATGTAAAAAATAATAATTTTCATAATATTTAGCATTTGTACATTTACAGTTTGGTGATGATTGGTATCTGTTTCATGTAATAAATATTTTATTTTACCACATAATGCATTCCTAAATGAGTATATGAAAGTCAACTATTATATGCTAAATATATCAAATGGATGACATAGCTTCAGCAAGTGAGGAGTGTTAATCCCAGAGAACTAAAAATACAAGTCATTTTTCACCTACTCTCTAATTTTATTCTTTTCCATCACAATTGAGTATTGTTGTTTGTGTACATACAGTGATGCCAAAGATTTTTGTTTTGACAGCCTGTAATCATTTTCATTTTTGACTCCACTTGTGTTAAATTACAAAGCAATCCTGTAATTTTTCATAAACTAGAATCAGTATTTCTATTCATTTTTTAAAATAAGATAATAGAAAATTTAGTAAAGAGTCATGTGATTTGCAAACATTATCAGAAAAACTGGTGATAATGTGGAAAATTTATACTGGCTACAGGTGTATCACCATGTTCTAGTTAGAGATAATTATTCTTTGGAAGATATTAAAAAAGTTAAAATTGAAGCTTTAAAATACAGGCTGGGAATATTTAAGTATAATATCTGAAGATGCAGATTAAATCCAAATCAAAAGGCAGATAATTTGCAAATTCTGACACTAAGTAGGAGATTATATATTGAACATAGGAATACACACCCTTACCTATATGTGTGTGTGTGTGTTTGTGTGTGTGTGTGTGTGTGTGTGTGGTCTCACATTGTATGTATAGTTACATATTTCATCTGCCCATGTCCCTGTGTGCATAGTAGTTTGCCTTATCCTTCATTGGACCAGGGGAAAGTAGATTTTTAGGTTAGAACTGGGTTTAGTGACATTTTGGAATGGAGTGTTGGATGTGAAGACTTAAAGGTCCTGCACTGGGCTGAAGTTGTGGCTCAGCTGTAGAGTGCTTGCCTAGTGCGTGGGAAGCCCTGGGTTTGATCCACAGCACCATGCAAAAATAAATAAAATAAATGTGTGATATCCAACTACAGCTAAAAAATAAATATTAAAAAAGGGTCCTGCACTATTTCCAGAGTACTGGTAAGGTGCCTAGTTTACAATTGTAAATGTTTCATCTTTGAGTGTTTTCACTTCAACCCTGGGGACATCCACTTAATAAAAGCTAAATGCTAAAAATACAACATTTAAAACAGGCTGTAAATATTTTAATCATCATTACATTTTTGTTACTGCTGAAATATTACAGCAACCATTACTCTTAGTTAGAATTTACTGCATTTACTGCAGCTGGCAGTAAATGGAAGAGAAGATAGTTATAGGTTTATATTCTTTTCCCTCTAGACTGTGAACACTGTGAGGATGTGAGTCCCTGCCTTATTTATTTATTTATTTATTTGTTTGTTTGTTTGTTTGTTTTTGGTACCGTGTGTTACAGTGCCTGGCATAGTATATTTTTAGGGACTGAAGGGAGGAAGAAAGGAATGGAAATTTATTCTCATAATACAGTTCCCTTCTTTTATTTGTAAGATCACTAGTGGCATGCAGAATAATCACTTCGGTTTCTTTTTGGTGAACAAGACAAAAAAATAAATTAATGACCATAGCAACTTGCAGGTCTAGGCATCCCACCTTATTCTTGAGTATCACCTGCTGTCTAAAAGTGTCTCTTTTCAAGATGAAGTTTCAACTCAGAACTGCTATTGTCAGGGTACAGTTATTCTCAGTAGTTAAACCATGTTGTTCTTCCTTCTCCCTCTGTGACATTACCAGTGCCCACATGTGGTGTGTGTGTGTGTGTGTGTGTGTGTGTGTGTGTGTGTGTGTGTGGTGGGCTACTGAGGCATGGATTTACATAACTTGAGATTGGGCACCAGGTATTCAGTCCTGCCTCAAAGTCTCCAACTTCCAGTGGCATGCTGCACAGATACTGCATCTGCTGTCTTAAGTGATCAAAATTTAGGAAAGGTAGCAGAATACAACAGTTACTAATATGGCATTATGTAAAAGTGTGGATGTGTAATTGATGTGATTCTGCAATCTGTATTTGGGGTAAAAATGGGAATTCATAACCCACTTGAATCGAATGTATGAAAAATGATATGTCAAGAGTTTTGTAATGTTTTGAATAACCAATAAAAAAAGAAAAAAATGATCAAAATTTGCCCTTCTCCCAATGAAGTGACTTCCTGTGAAAGCTGTGATGGTAAGAGCCACATTAGTAACAGAAACCAGTAGGAGTGGAGCTGATTGGCTATAGGATGTCATGACAATTCTCTTGAAGCTCTGATAAACAGCTGTCAATGTCAGCACTTCTTAACCTTGACTTTGGAAGAAGCTGGCAGAGGATCCTGGTGGCTGCTTTGTCTCCCAAGACTTGATAACACCAGAGACTTTTAATGAGGTGGTTTAGATTTGTCTGGAAGCCTTATAACAATGAGGGGTCTTGACTGTAGTTTTCTGGTTGCTAATTATGTAATTTCTCTCCCTGGTTGGAGCAAGAGGAGAAATAAATGAATCAACGTTAGGGATTGAATAATAGTTTTTGAATACTAGGTTATTTATTGGAATCCACTTATGTTCTATTAGTGTATAATTGTGTTCTCATCAAGATTCTTTTCTCATCAACTAATAATTAAAGTAGCTCATTTAATCAAATACTTATTCTGTGTCAGCTAATGTACTGAGTTCTCTTATTCTGCCACCATAACCCACAATCTAGGTTTTATCAGCAACAACTTGAATTCCCCAGTGGTGTATCACTCATTCCAATACAGACAAGTAATTTTATTCAACATTTGTTTGTGCTTATAATGAATTAAAGCATGGGGATAGCTGGGAGAGCTCCATGAAGTCTGGAGTGGGGCTTGTCAGATCCTTAAGGGGATACAGCTGAGGTTTTGATGGGTGAGCTCTTCTAAAGCTGGATTGGGGAATCCAGGAAGAGCATAGGAAAACCTTCAGAAATCTTTCCTGAAGAAAGGGAATCCAAGATTGTGGGAGGCATGGTCTTGTCTTGTCTCTTATCATCCAATCTCTTAGTGTCCTAAGAAAATAAAACATGCTTTTGTGTGAACTTGAGACCAGAGTGTGATTTGACACTTTTGAACTTTCATGAACCTCTTAGGGGTAGGTAAATCTCCCTTTCAGTGGTGATACTTGGCAGACCAAGAAATCAGCTGCTATCTCAGTGAACTAGGACATGTGATAAAACTTTGTTTTACAAAATGCAAGAAATTATCTAAATTGAGACTAATTTAAAATTTTTGTGTTTCTAATAGAACATCCTACACAAAATCAATCACTACAGACACCATTTGTCTTGTTCTTTCAATAATAATCAGTTGATAGGCGTTTGGTATGTTTATATATAAGTATGTGTATATATAAATAAGTATATATACACAAATATACATTTTAGTTAAGTTTTAATAGAACACTTCTAAACTTACATAAACTATAGTTTTGAATTGGAACATAGTGCCTATTACTTTGGGGATTTTTAGTAACCATCAAAAATAGGTAGAAATAAGTGATGGGAGGGGAGGGGAGGGGAAGGGGGGATAGGAAGGACAGCAGAATACAATAGACTTTATTATTGCTGTATGTATATACATGACTGTATAACCAATGTGATTCTGCAACCTGTACACTCAGAAAAATGAGAAATTATACCCATCTTATTCAAATGTATGATATGTTAAGATCATTGCACTGTCATGTGTAATTAATTAAAACAAATTTAAAAAAGAAAAAATGTGAAATGAAAGGGGTGAATGAAAAATGTCTGTAAACACCTTGAAGATTAAAATAAAGTCTGAGATCAGTGAAACAAACTGATATTGTGAATTATCAATTAAAGTGCCTTTATAGGTTATTGTCTTACTAGAGTTTGAGTTTTAAAAGCTGTTAGTAGTTTAAACTAATAGAGGCCTGAATAGCCTGTAATAATTTGAGTATTCATTGCATTTATGGATTGCTTCTTTTTTTTTTTTTAAACAATAATCCAATTTTATTTTATTTTATTTTATTTTTTTTGTCCTGGCAGGTATTTTTATTGTTTTCTTTTTTTTTTTTCACTTTTTTTTAATTGTTTTTTTAATTTTTTATTGTGGGTTGTTCAAAACATTACAAATTTCTTGATATGGATTGCTTCTTAATGAGAGCCCTGATTAGTGTTGCCTTGCTTAAATTACTTGAAGTGTTGTTATAATAATGGAATGAGTAAATAAATTTTGCAAACATGAAAGGTGTGTTTGCTCTTTTTCTCTGTGTGTGTGTGCTTGCTTTCTCATTCTCTCTCCTTGTGTATGTGTGATATAAAATTATGTACTAAGCTTATTGAGTTGTAGTTTTAATGGCTTTAAACTTCATTTAGATCCCATGAGTACAGATAGTGAAAATGTATCGAGCATATTTGGCTGAAAAAAGATAAGTTTGTGTCATAAAGAGTATTGTAAGGGGGGCTGAGTTTGTCGCTCAGTGGTAGAGCACTTGCCTGGCATGTGTGAGATACTGAGTTTGGTCCTCAGAACAACATAGAAATAAATAAATAGATAAAGGTATTGTGTCCATTTATAATTAAAAAATTATTTAAAAGAGTATTGTAAGAGTATTTAGATGAAATAGGAAGCCAACTACTTTAGGAACAGATGTTGTTTTATAAGCAATGAATGCATTAATAATATGTCATTTGCATGCATTATTTAATTTTCTACAGGGTTCTTTGCTGGTTACATACAGTAACATTTGGTCCATACACTTGTGTACTTGAAAAAAAATGGCAGTTTCTTAAAAACTATTCTAAAATTCAAATATTTAAATGCTCAGTTTAAATATTTTCTTAATTCATTGTTCCTTTCTTCAGTTATCTATAAAGGGGAATGTTTTCCTATCATCACAGATGATTATTACTAGTTTAAAAACTAATCCAGTTAAATGATACAAAGGACAAACACTTTTTTCTTTTATGCTCATAAGTGATTTTTAAAAATTTGTTCTTTTATTTATACATGGTACTAGAGTGTATTTTGACATATTTACAAGGAGTACTACCTATTGTAATTAGGATCCCATTTTTATGGTTGTATATGATGTGGAGAACACCAGTCATGCATTGACATATGAACATAAGAAAGTTATATCTGATTCATTATTTCTTTTCTATTTCCATCCCTCCTCACATCCCTTCATTCCCTTTTGTCTAATCCAATGAACTTCTGTTCTTCCCACTCCCCATTATTGAGTGCTAGCATCAACATATCAGAGCAAACATTCAACATGTGGCTTTTAGGGACTGTCTTACTTTACTTAGAATAACAGTTTGCATATCCATCCATTTAATGACAAAAGTCATAAAATAATTCTTTTTATAACTGAGTACTATTCCCTTGTGTATCTGTACGACATTTTCTTTATCCATTCATCTGTTGAAGGGCAACTAGGTTAGCTCCATAGCGTGGCTATTGTAAATTGATCTGCTATAGACATTGATATAGCTACATCACTGTAGTATACTGATTTTAAGTCCTTTGAGTATATGCTGAGGAATGAGATAACTGGGTCAAATAGTGGTTCCATTCTAGGTTTTCTGAGGACTTTCCATACTGCTTTCCAGAGAGGTTGCACCAATTTTCAGTCCCACCAGTAATGTATGAATGTGCCTTTCCCCCCACATCCTTGCCAATTTTTAACATTGCTTCTACTCTTTATAATTGCCATTCATCTGGAGACAGATGGAATCCATTGTAATTTTAATTTGTATTTCTCTAATTGCTAGAGATGATGAATAATTTTTCATATAGTTTTTGATCATTTTTATCGCTTCTGTGAAGTGCCTGTTAAGTTCCTTTGCCCATTTAATGATTGAGGTTTTCTTGTTGTTGTTGTTGTTTATTTTTGTTTTTGGTTTTTAGTGTTTTTTACATATCTTTGAGATTAATGCTCTATCTGAGCAGCAGGTGGCAAAGTTTTTCTGTAGACTTTCTCTTGAAATTCTTGATTGTTTCCTTTGCTGTGAAGAAGTTTTGTGAATGATACCATCCCATTTATTGATTCTTGATTTTAATTCTTGTGCTTTAAAAATTTTGTTAAGTTCATTAGTTTCTAAGCTAAAATGATGAAGGATTGGGCCTGCACTTTCTTCTGTTAGGCACATAATCTCTGGTCTAATGACTAGTTTGTGTTGAGTTGGTTTTGAAGCACACACACTTTAGGTAACTCTTAAATACTGTGTGTAAAACACCATGGTGAAATATATAAGCATGTTATATTAGTCAATATTAAAATTCTCTTTACATACTAATCACAAATTGACATTTTTCCTTTTAATTGTATAAGGGAGAAAACTCAAAATAAGTTGGCTTCATCTCTCAGATACTTTGGAGATATAAACAACTCTTCTTGAAGAGATTATGAAATTAAAGGTGGAATAAAAACATTTTTAAAATCTCCAAAAACCAACAAAAGCTATATGGGGAAAATACCAAGAAATGTGATGAAATTAAGAAGTGTTCCAGAAATAAAAAGATGAAAGTTTTAAATGTGAGAATGCTCATATTTGATGACCTTAGAAGAAATCAGCTAGTTTGGTTATCAACCCCCTGTATTCTTTTGGACCAAGGACATCAACCTCAGTTCTCCAGAACTCTTTGCTCTGCTGTAGAACTGCAGTCAGCCCTACTGTCTAACCCTCATCATTTTTCTCTTTTTCTAGGCATACTTTCCACAGAATGTTGTCCTCCAGTATCTTGGACGTCATGCCAGTGCCTGGCAGCCTTCACATCTAGACCAGCTCAACACACAAAGAGCCTCCAGCTTCTGATGGGGATGATAAAAGCAGTCATGAAATCTCTCAGGAGAGGTAAATATGATGAAAGAACTTGGTCTGACCTTAATTTAAAGTCAAATATTTGTAGCCTTCTAAGATTATCTACTCAGGGACAGGAAATTGATAAAGATATAAAATTTGATGGGCTGGGAAAGTAGCTCAGTGGTAGAGCCATTGCCTAGCCTGTGCCAGGGCCTAGGTTCAATTCCTGCTATGGAAGGATGAGAGGGGTGGTCTCAGATTGGCTAAGATCTGACATCTTACACAAAGGAAGATCCAGACACACTGCCAGTCATTGATGTAATGAGGCATAAGAGTAAGGAAGACCACTGGCCTGGACATAGAATATATTCTTCAATTTTTCATTAACTAAAAATATGATCATAAGTTGACAGATCAACTTCTCCAGATTTTAGGATTGTTTAAATAATTTCTTCTATTTTTTGTAGTTCTGAGATTCTGTAATTCTAAACCACAATACCTTTAATAGTAAATTAATTGCTTCCGATGAACCAATATACCTTCTAAAAATAAATAAGGGAAGATATTAGGCATTCTTTTATTTCCTAAAGCAAAATGTGTACCTAACTAGAGTCAGTATCTAACATTTTGGGGAGGAGAATTAAGAGATTATTTTAAAATAAAAGGAGAGAGAGCACAACAAAATGAATATACACTAGTTTACATTTATTTTTCCCTGTTACTTTTTTTCTAAGTTTTTGTAACAAGTATGTTGGAAAAACAAGAGAATGGATTGGAAATAGTGCTGTGAAGGTTAGAGTAGCTCTATGGCCCCAACCAGATGGCTTCATTTTGAGGAACATTATTTATTTATTTATTCATTCATATTTTATTTATTTATTTATTTATTTTTCCCTTTTGTGGTCCTAGGTCTTGCTCATGCTAGGCACATGCTCATACCCCCTGGCTTGGAAACATTCAATTTTGAGGAATGAGCTGTTGGGAATATATGACCCAAAGCATGTACTATTTGTTGTCTTTGAGTGTCAATGGAGTCACCAACTGGAAACCCATATTGAGGGCATACAGAAGGCAGCTAATTATTATCTGAGCTTAATTAGGTTATGTCTAGCAGAAATCTGTTTTGGACTAAAAAATTATACATTTTGAATTTTTCTTTGTTTTAATGTATTTTTTATGAGTTTTAATCAGTTATACTGTCAGTATTAAGCTTTTGGATTCATGGTATTCAAATGGAGCAAAACTTTTAATTTTTCTGGTTTTACTTGATGTGAGTTGCACCACATGTGCAGTCATACATGTACCTAGGGCAATGATGTTCATCTCATCCCACCATCTTTCCTACCCTCATGTAACTCTCCTTCCCCTTGGCTCAAATTTCCTCCATTCTCCCCATACCCCCTCATTATGGTTCACCATCCACTTATCAGTGAGAACATTCTGCCTTTGGTTTTCTGGGATTGGCTTACTTCATGTAGAATGATATTCTCCAATTTCATCCATTCATCTGTCAATGCCATAATTTTTTTCTTCTAATGCTGAGTAATATTCCATTGTGTATATATACCATAGTGTCTTTATCCATTTATCTATTGAAGGGTATCTAGGTTGGATCCACAATTTAAGTCTTGTGAATTGAGCTGCTATAACCATTGATGTGGTTGCATTCCTATAGTATATTCATTTTAAGTCCTTTGGGATGAGATAGCTGGGTCAAATGGTGGTTCTATTCCAATTTTTCTAAGTAATCTCCATATGGCTTTCAAGATTTGTTGTACCAATTTTCTGTCCTACCAGCAATGTATGACTGTGTCTTTCCACCCACATCCTTCCCAACACTTATTGTTCTTTCTATTCTTGATAACTGCTATTCTGACTGGTATGAGATGAAATCTTAGAGTAGTTTTGATTTGCATTTCTCTAATTACTGGAGAGGTTGGACATTTTTTTTTCATATATTTGTTGATGGAATGTATAGAACAATGATACAGAATAGAAGACACAGAAACAAACCCACATAGATAAAGTTATCCCGTACTAGAAAAAGTCACCAAAAACACACAGTGGAGAAAAGATAGCCTCTTAAACAAATGGTGCTTAGAGAACTGGAAATCCATATGCAGCAAAAGGAAAACCAATCCCTGTCTCTCACCATGCACAAAACTCAACTCAAAGTGGATCAAGGACCTAGGAATTTGTCCAGAGACCCTGTGCAAAATGGAGGAAAAAGTAAGCCAAATCTTGATCATGTTGTATTAGGTTCCACTCTCCATAACAAGACTCCCAAAGTACAAGAAATAAAAATCAAGAATTAATAAATTGGATAAACTCAAGCTGGAAAAGATTGTTTCTCAGCCAAAGAAACAATCAGTGAAGTGGAGAGAGAGGTTTCATTTTGGGAGCAAACTTTTGCCACACACACATCAGATACAGCACTAATCTCCAAGATACATAAATAACTCAGAAAACTGAACACCAAAGAAATAAACAACCTGATCAAAAAATGGGCTAGAAAGATTTTTAAGGAAACATATTCTAAGTTCGCCTTCCTCAGTGTTGGTGATTAATTCATCTATTCGATTGAGGACAAAATTAAGTCCTTTTAAGTGTTTGACTTTTGATAGAACTTTTCCAATCTTTTTGGCTGAAATAGTTCCTTAAGAATAATAAAGATACAGATCTTCTGCTGGCATTTCTCTGTTTCTTAATTACCAGAAAGAATATCAGAGTGGGTGGGGTGTGGGGTAGCACAGAAAGAGATAGGGAAAGAGAATGCTTTGAAAAGATAGTCTTTGGGGCTGGGGCAGTAGCTCAGTGGAAGAGCATTGGACTAGCATTTGTGAGCCCCTGGGTTTGATCCTCAACATAAATATGAAACAAATAAAGGAATGCTGTTCATCTACAACCTCAAAAAATTAAAAAGATTCAATCTTTGAAGACTATAGTTTTCTGATTCTCTTTAAAATTGGAATAAAGTTCACATTATTATAACAGAAGCTATGTTAAAATGTAAAGTTGAGTGCTTTTTGGTATATTCACAGATAATGCAACCATTACAACTCTTTATTCCACAAAATTCCTATTTCCTCAGAAGGAAACTCTGTACCCATTGAACAATCATTCATTCCCCAGCTTCTTTATCTGGTTTGGAATGTTTCATATGAATGGAATCATAATATGTGGCATTGTGTATGCTTCTTTTAGTGTATTATTGTCCTGGTCTGTTCATGTTGTAGCATATAGCAGTAATTCACATCTTGTTTGGCTGAGTAATAGTCCATTGTATAGCACATTTTATTTATCCATTCATGAGTTGATTAGTGTTATAATTGTTTCCACATTGGTACTATTAGGAATAATACTGCTATGAATATTAGCATGCATAGTTTTGTAGATGTGTTTTCATCCCCCAGAATATATGCTGAGGAATGAAATGGCTGAGTCATTGCCAGAGGTACCTATTCTGCACTCAGGATAGTGATCCCTTGTCATCATCCTGCCTGAGAAACTACCATGTCTCACAGACAGAGGTCAGTATCTCAACTTTCTATGTTCCAGTCCAGAAAACTCACCAGCTTACAAACCCCACCAACCTATCACTTAGTGCTAATTTGGAATTTATATCAGTATGGTGTCCTCACTTACCTAGCCTGTGCCTTGTGTTGAGCTAAAGTCAAGTCTCACCTGTGACATCCTCAGCTCTGTGACAAAGATTCGGCCATGATCTGAGTTTGGCTTTCATTTGCAATCCTTTTACCTATTCAGTCCGACAGCTCCTACTGCTACTCTCATTAGGTTCGCAAAACAATACATCTTAATACGTTTATTCATATATATATATATATATATATATATATATATATATATATATATATGGCATAATGTTTACTTAAAGAGTCAGACAGGCAACACTTTTAGAAAGAGAAGACCCGAAGTAATAGAGTGCCTGGCTTCAAGATGACTGCAGCATACCTGGCACTGAGGAATGGGTCTAAGGCAACAAAGCTGAGGAGTGGACACACTTCCCTTGCTGCTGGATGTTTTGCATTCTCCTGCAGTTTCCTTTCTTTGCATTGCTGGACATGACCCCTCCAGCCCACCCTGGCTGGCCCTACTGGTCAAATTTGAGGATTTTGTCTCCTTGTGGCCTCATAACCCTAATGTTTACTTTTATTGACAGATTTTGTTTTATGCACACCTCATTGGTTGTTTGCCAATAACATGTAGATGCGGGTTCTTTCATATCCAAACCAGAACACATTTGTGTATCCGGATAGTTTATACTGTGTGTATTGTTTGCTATATGAACCTAACCTTCATGTTTTTCCTCATATTTTTCTCAAAGAAGTACCAACCTATTTTGTTCTAGGGCAGCTCTTTTGGTAAAATGTAAGCAGTTTGGGCTCTGTTTAGGTAGTGAATTCAAGGGTTTGATGACTCAGTTTTAGCTTTATTTCACATCAGTAATAGAGCCATTATCATTTATCTGAATAAAATATTTCCTTTTCCTCTCACTGTATCTTTAGCCACCCCCCACTCCTTGTTGCTGAAGAGAAAAAAGAGATCTCCTTTGATCTTTTTTTATGGATTTTTTTTTCCTTTGAAAGCAATGGTGAACCAAAAATGGGCGCAAAGCAGTGTTCCAGAATCTACCTTCAGAATCAGTGTATGGGGCCTGAAGAAAGTAAGACTGTAGGTCTTGGGCTTTAGGCATCTTCAGGGTTGAAGGGGAAAAAATCAAGAGGGAGCAAGATGAGGGAAGAGTGAACCTCTGCACCTGTACTAATGAGGAAGGTCCACTTAGCCCAGAATTATATTTTGACATACAATGTAAGATCTTGTTTACAAATTATAAAAAAATTTTAAAGAAAATGAAAGAAAAAGGCTTAAACTCCAGTGCTAGTTCTTTCTTTGTAGTTGCTAGATGGACTCCTTTCAAGCCATACACATGAATCAAAAGAAAAAAATTTACTAAGTTCTGAGAATCACACCAAACAGACACATGCAAACACACACACACACACACACACACACCACACTCCACAAAATAGGCAAAAACTGCCCTACCCCTGTGGGCAATCTGCATTTAAAGTCGAGATCAAATATGATGACTGGATTTGCTGATTTCCAAATAAATGGAGAAAATTTCTGTGACATAATCAGACTTTCTTATCTTTAAACTGGGGCCAAATAGCTTATAATTAACTTAGGACCTTTTCCATATAGTACACATGTTATTAATATTCCCACATAGTAGAGTGACAGGGGACTCAACTTTAGGGCAGCCATGGATATCTTAAAAGCACTCTATGGATGTATTTCTTTGTATAATTTTAAGATCTACTCACAAGCCCTTCCTCTAAACAAATCTATAGTCCAAGCTGATGACACTCTACACACACTAAAGCAGTCACCAAGTATGTTTTAACAAGACATGATTAGGGAAGGGGTCCCAAGAGGTATGGTGGAAAGACCCGGAACTTTAATGCCAGGCAGATATAAATGGGAGAAGTGGCTCAGCAGCAATAATACCAACAAAGGAGATAATGACATATGCCCTTGGAACCTGTCTATTTTATCAATAAAAGAAAAATTAGAATAGCCATTTTCCATTGTGCTTATAATAGAAACAATGTTCAGACACTACCACTTAGCACTACCACCTAAGATTAATATATCAGGCAGAGGATATACCTCAGTAGTTGAGCGCTTGCATGGCCTATGTGAGGCACTGGGTTTGATCCTCCACACCACATTTAAAAAATAAAGATATTGTATCCATCTTATAAAAAAATCTTTTTAAATCCATATATAATAGATACCAGCCATTCAGCCCATAGTGTGATGTGGTTCATTGACTTCATACTGACTTGTTTGGCCAGTGGCATAGGCACTGTGGGACTGTCATAGCCATGTGCCCTCTGCAACTGTCACTCTTGTGGCAATTGTACTTCCCATCCTATAGAACAGCAGTGCCTTTGGGGACCTAGCCAAGGGTCTTGCACACATTTAACACTTGATGGAGGGAATTGAGCTCATCCACAAGTACTGGTTCAATGTGTTTCTTCTAAGTTAGCCTCCAGTTCTTATTGTATTTTTGAGACTTGTTCCCCATCAAACAGGGGAAGGACATTGCCCTCCTACCGGCAAATGAGGCACAAAAGACTCTCACTTTTCAAAAATCTTTAATAATGTAACAAATCTATGGGCTCTGACCTCTATGTTATTATCTTATGCTCTAGGTTAGTTCCCTTTACTACCACCTCTGGTAACTGAAGCGCCCTCCTTCAGTGAGCGGTGGTTACAACTGAGAAGCCAGAGGAGATACATTGAAATAGTTCACCCCATGGGACAGTGTCTGAAGGGATTAGAAGTGGATATGCCTTTCAGGACACTTGAGAAAGAGGTAGGTGGCAGAGTAGTCCAGCATGTGAGGTTGGTTTGACTTGCAGAGGGGTGGGGCAGAGGGTATCTCCAGAAAGACAATTGGAATGGGGATGTGGTCTGGTGATTTAGCATTGGGTTAACTAAGGGATGCTGTGATGCGACCAAAGCAAGTTGCAGGAGAAAAGGGTCCTCTGCTTTGGGGCTGCTAACTCTGAAGGCATAACATCTGTCTTTATGGGAGTTCCTGCTCCCACATAATATCTGAAATGTGGACTTTAATCTCAGCATTGGCAACAGCCCTGGGAGGGCTTGTCTTGATGGCTGCGGTCATGCCATATGTGCGTTGTTTGTTGACCCAGTACAAGAATGGGCTGTAAGTGAATGTTGCAGATTTCATCACCTCCACCCACTGCTGGGCATGCTCCTCCCGCTGCAGCTTCTTCCTCCAGTGTAGAAACATCATGCATCCACCAATTATCAGAGCGCACATCCCCAGCCATACAAAGTACCATGGGACCCACACTGAGGCAGTAAAAAAAAAGAAAAGAGAAAAGTTGGCTGACAGCTGTAGCTTGAGACCTGAACTGTTTCTCATTCCTCTCCTTGATTTGGCTCAGTCATCCATTCATTCCTTCCCTTCCTCTTGCAAGACTTGCCACATAGTCTTCTGATAGAGTCCAAGCTATTTTGGCAGGAAGTTTCAGAGGTCACTTTGGCCTTTGACAGATGAGGAACACTAGGTCTACAGGGGCCATTACTTACCCGGACTCTGTCAGAACTTCTGGCTCCCAGTCCAGGACCCATGCCATTCTTCAGACTGAGAAGCCTCACTAAGGGCAAGGTCCTTGAGGAAGTCAAAGCTCCCCACTTGACAAGGACTCCCATGTATCTTTTCTGTTTGGGCAGAACATTGTCTGTGTCTTCAAGGAGTCCTCCCTTTTCTGGTGGAGTCTATCTCTTAACTGCTTATCACTTTATGGAGACAGCCACCACCCCATGCCTACAAAGGGTATTCCCCTACTCTCTAAGGATGAGAGGGGCACTTACAACCAGGAAGGCCCAGGTCCTCCTTTGAGGAATCCATCATTTTGAGGCTTGAGGAATCCATCTGTATGAGGCTTGTTACCAGGCCTGTGGCTCTGGAAAGAATGAACTCACCCACTCCTCGCTCCACCAATGGGAGTCCTCAGAAGGCCCCAGCCCCATTATTTCCTCAAGATGAGGTCACCGGGTTCTGAGCACTGGGAATTCCAGGAGTGGCAGTTGTGGAGTGGGTGACAGTGGATGGAAGGAAGGGACTCCATCTTGTGACATGTCATGAGCATAGTTTTCTTCCCTCAAAGAATGGTCCCAACACAGAAACATCTGTTTCCAACTTCATAAGGGGAACTCACAGAACAGCCCCCATTCAAGGGCCCTTACACCCTCAGGAGCTTATAGTTATATTGTGAAGCATGAACACAGAAAACTAATGGATATTCCTAATGAATAGATATATAAAAGCCTCTTTTAGGTGAGGAATCTATGTCTCTGAGCATACAGATTTCCTTTTAAATTATTTAATTAATTATTAATTTATTTTTTGATTTATTCTACTTACACATGACAGTACAATGATCTTGATATATCATACATTTTTATCTGATGGGACATATTTTCACATTTTTCTGAGTATACAGGTTGCAGAATCACATTGATCATGCATGGGCTGGAGATATAGCTCAATTGGTAGAGTACTTGCCTCCCTTGTACAAGGCCCTGGGTTCAGTCCCCTGCACCACCAAAAAAAAATCTTAATTATTAATTTATACTTGGTGCTGATCATCAAACCCAGGGCCTCACACATGCCAGCCATCATTCTACCACTGAGCCACAACTCCAGTTCCCCATATAGCTTTTCTTATACTGTTCCTCTGCTTATTGAAGATCTGTTTCAATGTGCAAAAAAAAAAATATATATATTGTTTCCTACAAGGATTAGAGGCACAATAAAGCTGTGGGGATGGGGTTTGTTATTTTTTTTTTATTGTAGGTGTTAATTGCTTTTTATTTTCTATTTAAGACTCTCAGTTCAATCTTTCAACATTGAGATGATGTAAGACCCAACTGCAGGTGAAGTAAAACAAGTAATGAATGAAAATGAATTGGCATATTCCATGAAAACATGTTCTGCTCTGGAAAGAGCAAACATTTTCTGTAAATATGAGGAAAACGTGATAAATTATATGAACATGAGCAAACTTGTCTTTCTTGGTCTTACTCTTACATACCTAATATACTTGTATTTCATTTTTTTCATTCCTGTTACCTACATCTAATATAAAACCATCAATACCCTATGCAGGATTTCTGCATTATCTTTCTAGTAGGTATTCTGTTCCCATTTTCTCCCTCTACATATCATATCCTCACCAGCTGAGTCCTTTTAAATTTTGCTTGCCTGATAGGGAAGCATAGTATACTGGTTCAAACATAGACTACAGAACCAATCTGCCAGTTTTAAATCCTAGCTTTACCACCTACTAGCGGTCTGACATGGAAAAGTCTGTTAATTTTTGAGCCTTAGATTCTCTACTATAAAGTGGAGATAACAGTACATTCTTGAAAGCTTTTTGAGAATTAAGCATATTAAGCTCTATAAAGCATTAGAATAATGCCTGGCAGAGAGTGAGGTCTATAGTTATGTTCTTAAAAGAATAAAAATAAATATTATGTTGAGAACCTGCTTGCAAATGTTAAGTAACTTCTCATTGCTTGCTTGCTTTTTTCTTTCTTTTCTTTTTCTTTTTCTTTTTTTTTTTTTTTTTTGCGTTTATAATCCTCCATTATTCCAGAACCTTCCACAAGAAGCTTCCTGAACTCTTTTCTTCAAAGTACTCATCATCTATTCTGCATATTTGGCCACCATATGCCTTGGTTTTCATTGCCACTTACATTTTCTTTTTCTTTTTTTTTTTAATGTGATAAATGTACATTTTATTTTTTTATTTTTATTTTTTTGCTTTCACTGGAAGTTTATTTTTTTTATTGGTTGTTCAAAACATTACAAAGCTCTTGACATATCATATTTCATACATTAGATTCAAGTGGGTTATAGCCACTTATATTTTCATGTCTCAGTCTTCTCTAATTAGACTTTAAGAAGCTATTTTTGGCATTTCATGAATTTTATTTTGGGTATATGTACTAATTATGAAAATAATAATAAAAGTAGTAGTCAGGTATTATGCCTAGTTCTTCATATGCCTTATTTCATTAAATTCTCATGACTACTCTCTGAAGGCAGTATTGCTATCCTCACATTATAGTTGATGAAGCTGGAATTAGTCTCATAAATTTCAATGCTGATTCATAAACTTTGCTAATATTATAAATTATATTAAAATGACCAGACTATGCTTTCCTTAAAATAAGACAATGTTTTGACATGATTTTTTTTTTTTTTTATAAAAAGACAAAGAAGGGGCTGGGGATGTGGCTCAAGCGGTAGCGCGCTCCCCTGGCATGCGTGCGGCCCGGGTTCGATCCTCAGCACCACATACAAAACAAAGATGTTGTATCCACCGATAACTAAAAAATAAATATTAAAAAAATTCTCTCTCTCTCTCTCCTCTCTCACTCTCTCTTTAAAAAAAAAATTAAAAAAATAAAAAGATAAAGAAACCTTAGGCTTCATTAGTTGAGTGGTTTGCTTAAGTTCTAGGAGCTAATGAGTTCTTTTGTGTGCTATATTTTGGTTAGCTAGACTACACTTTAATTAGTATCTTCAATTGGGACTTGTGTGTGTGTATGTGGTACCAGAGATGAAACCCAAGGCCTATCACATGCTAGATAAGTATTCTACCAGTGAGCCATCATCCTCGGGCCTTATATTTAAGTGAGAATGTTGACAGAGCAGAGCAATTCTAGGGTAGGATGACCCATTCTTGAAGACCACCTCACTCAGAGGTCACTTTGGTTATGATGCCTTTCCTGAATTCTATGCTCTTTAATGCCATGCTGAGCCTAGAATGTGTCTGTTATCTCCTGCTGCCTTATTTCATTTCATCTGATTGAAGCAATCAAGGGAGAATGTGTGGAAGAAAAAGTATATAGGCTCAGCTTCAGAGAACAGAAAAGACTTGGGGGGCCAGTTATAGAGAAGATTGTTTTACAGTGAGAGTCAATTACATAAAAAGGTACAGAAGACAATAAAAATAATAGTAGTAAAAATATGGATACCGAGCACGTTTGTGATATGTTAAGGGATTTTTAAAAAGCCAGACACAGTATTGCATATGTACTGTATCTATTTATACTATAACAGAAAAATGCTCTTAAGACATACTAGAAACAGACAAAAATAAAAACAGTGATTCTTTTATGGTAGTAAGAATATAGGCATATTTCTCTTTTCCCTATTTTCTAATTTTATTATATAAATTTTTATTCCCTACAATTTGGTATTTGCATGATAAGGTTCTACTCTGCTGTCTTTGTTCTTTGATTCCAGGCAGAGGGAGGACTTCTGTCTGATATATACCATAGTCACCCAGCAGATTCTGTCTCTTCCTTATATGAAAGACTTTCAGGAAGCAGGATTTCAAAAGCTACCTCTAACCCAGCAAGAATAACAAATAAAGGTTAGCATTACTTTTAGTGCTTACTTTGTGCTAAGCACAAACTTGTACTTGTTCATCTAGTCTTCACAACAATCCTGTGAGGTTGATATTATTGCAATTTTAATGATGTTATTTAGGGAGTTTGCATGATTTGCACAAGGTAGCATAGCTAGCAAATTGTTGGAGCGAGGATCTACATCCATGTCCTCCTGATGCCAGACCCTGAACTCTGAATGACTGATGCTATATCTGTCAGAGACAGGCCCATGTTTGGCAGGGAGATGAGGGTTTGGGGAGAAAAGAAAGAAGATCCCAAAAAAAAAAAAAAAGAGGATCTCACACACAAGGCACATCTCAAAAATAGTGATTTCAAACATTATAAAATCAATTTCTCTGATAGAATTTGTTAGTAAGAGTGAAATCTTAATTATTTAGAAGACTGTGTGGCATTAAATCTTCTTTGTAATTATGTATTAGTTATAAAAGCACTACAGTGTGATTTTCCTCATTGCTATCAAATTGTATATTATTGTGAGCAATGAAAGTTATCACCTTTTCTTGGCATAGGTTGAAAAGATTAGCTATTTTATAAATTCACTCTCTTTTTTTCTATACAGATTTGGCAGCAGTATTTTACAGCAAAAGATACAGTCTATGCAGTCATTCCTATAAACAGTTTGGATGGGAATTAAAAGAGTTACAGTACGAACGTCAATGCTCTCACCTTAGCAGTTAGTTGCCTTTATTTTTTCTTGTGTTTGTGTCCTCTTGTAAACTTCGATTTTACAGATTTGAGGGTTGTTATTATGCTCTAAGTGCCAAATATTGGAAGCTCCATATAATATATGGCTTTTGTTTTTCCTCTTTCTGGTTAAGAAATGTCTTTAAGTTATGACAAGGAAGCATAGTATAAGTTCATCTTTCTGAGTAATTTCCAGATTTCTTTTATTTTAATGTTTTTAACCAAGCTATTCCCCTGCCACTCTCAAAAACTATCTGTGGCAACTGTTTGTTCATAAATTTCAGACTTTCAGTGTGCAAACAGGAAAAATGTCATATTTCAAATCTCTTTTTATGTGATTAAAATAAACAATAAAATCCTAGTAGTTAAATATACTGACTTCAATTGTCTTCAGTTATGTTTCTTTAAAAATTTCTTATTTCCTTCAGGAAAAATCTTAGCTGTATCTTCTATGCATATTTAATGTTTACTTCTATAATGCTTCTGACGGGAAAATTTCTTTTAAAATAATTTTCTCTGCAATTGGGTAAATGAGAACCTATAATCCTAACATGCTCTTAAAATGATAACTTATTTTGCTACTTATAGACCAAACTAATTGGAAGTGGAAAAATTTTTGGCAAAACAAAAGGTAACACTTTTCTGACTTACTCTCTATCAAAAGGATTTTAGTCTGGTACAAAAACTTATAAGATATTTATCTATAACTCACAGGATGTTTTCTGAATTGTATATGTTATTTTTCTTTTTAATAAATCCTGTAGGGTTGAGGTTGTGGCTCAGTGGTAGAGTGCTTGACTAGCATGAGTGAGGCCCTGGGTTTGATACTTAGCATCACATAAACAAATGTATTGAGTCCACCTACAACTAAAATATATATATTTTTAAAAATCCTATAAAAAGTCAGTGATGTGATAAGCTGCTATTTTCCAAAGTGAGTTTTTTGACTTGTTATTGCCTCCTATATTCTGCTTACTAAACATTTTTATAATTCTAGGATTGTGCATTTATTTATTCTAACTTCATTCATCAGTTTAGAGACAGTAACAGTGAAGTCTAAGGGGACAGTTTGAGGATCAGGTTGCAGAAATTTGAATACTATATCTACCAGCTAAAAGGTGTGTAACTTTGAGTAAGTCATTTAACCTCTCTGTGCTGTGTTTCACACATGAGTAAATAGATGTGTATACACTGATAAGTAGATATAAATATTCATGTAAGGCATTGACAACATTAAGTGCTTAATTAATATTAAGGTTTTATGATGGAGGCTAAAATCTTATTTCCTTATAAAAGTCTTTTATCCTCTAAAATAAAACAAGGGTTAACTTGTATGCCTGTTCAGTGTGTATACTGAACAACACTACTTTGCAGAAGTTGCCTTAGAGGCTAATATTCTGTCTTTGCTTCCATCACCTTGTTTTTTTTTTTCTCTTTTTAACTGATCACTTCCAATTACTCTTTGATATGAAATCACTGAGGTATTTTTTGCCCAGAGCTTGCCTACATATTGGCTTTTACTGAGATTTTTCTTGCTTCCTGGAATAATGATAATACTATATTTAGTATTATCATTATTATGTAAAAATAAAAATTGTACATATCTTTTGTAGAATTCTCAATGCAGTGCATACACTTTGCCTAGCAATCTGTACTCCTAGTGACATTTTATTTTCATGACAATTCTATGAAGCTGGATTTCTTAAGCCCATTTTACAGATGAGGAGGAAGAGAGAACAGAGGACACACACATTCAAATGCTTGCTGCCTCTCCATATGGTACCCTTATCCACCTGGGATTCTGCCAGATAAAAAGACATCACCAGTTGTGAGTTCTTGGCCTTGGACTTCCATCACTATGAAACAAAATTGAACTTCTTTTCTTGATGTCACCCAGTCTCAAGTATTTTTTTATAGTAACTGAAATTGGACATGTGCACATATAAGAACTTTTAGCCTGCTAGAACAGTACTTAAGAAAAAAAGCTATTAAAATGGCATCAGACTACTTTTGCTCAAAGTATTTCTCATTGGTAATTAAGACTAAGGTCTCTGCTATATTTTGAAGACTATGATCTCAACGAGAAGGAAAAGTAGAAACAATTCTATAGTGTGAGAATATTTTGGAGGAGCAGATATAGTTTTCAAAACCCCTTTGTTTAATTTTAATTTTCACTTTGAATATAATATTATATGTTTACTACATGTACTTATAGGATGATATGTATTCTGAGAGATGATGTGTTAAAGTAATTGATATTTTTGTTTGGTCATGTGTGTGAATTAGAAAGCTTTAAATGTACAAAATAATGTATACATTGAATAAATTATTTTAAATGTATGTCCATTGTATAGGTTAAAAGAAGGAGAAGGGAAAAACAAACTAGCTGAACCATTTTTCATAGGATCATAATTTGTTTGGCTGACATTGATAAAAAGTCCCTTTACTATATAAATTTGTGAGTCAAAGATTAAAGTGCAGTATCTCATTAAGTTTCATCATGTTCCCTCAGCATTATTCTTATTCCTATTAACTCCATGTTTAGCCTCCATCTTGCCATTTTCCTTTTCAAACTGACAGTGGGCAAATCATTTCTGGTTATGATCATGGGCTAATCTGCCCATCTAACCTTAAATATCAATCCAACAAAAGAGTGAATTTCATTATCATGACTTAAATACAAAGGTCCAGTTAAGAAAAAACAAATACCAATACTTTTTAATCTATTTCAGGAAATATAAAAATAGGGAGTACTTCCAAATTTATTCTATGAGACCAATAACACCCTGTCTCCAAAACTAGTCAAAGACACTTCAAAGAAAGAAAACTTTAGACCAATATCTCTAATGAATATAGATGCAAAAATCCTCTATAAAATTCTGGCAAATTGAATACAAAAACATATCAAAAAGATTGTGCACCATGAACAAGTGTGATTCATCCCCAGGATGCAAGGTTGGTTCAACATACAGAAATCAATAAATGTTATTCATCATATCAATAGACTTAAAGATAAGAACCATATGATCATCTTGATAGACACAGAAAAAGCATTCGACAAAATAATATAGCACCCCTTTGTGTTCAAAACACTAGAAAAACTAGAGATAACAGGAACATACCTCAACATTGTAAAAGGTATCTAAGCTAAGCCACAGGCCAACATCATTATACATGGAGAAAAATTGAAGGCATTTCCTCTAAAATCTGGAACAAGATAGGGATGCCCTCTCTCACCACTTCTATTCAATATAGTTATTGAAGCACTGGCCAGAGAAATTAGTCATACAAAAGAAATTAAAGGAATAACTGTAGGAAAAGAAGAACTTAAACTAGCATTATTTACTGATGACATAATTCTATACCTAGAAGACCCAAAAGGCTCTACCAAGAAACTTCTAGAACTAGTAAATGGCAAAGTGGCATGATATAAAATCAACACCCATAAATCAAAGCATTCCTTTATATCAGTGACAAATCCTCTGAAATGGAAATGAGGAAAATTATCCCATTCACAATATCCTCAAAAAAATAAAATAAAATACTTGGGAATGAACTTAACAAAAGAGGTGAAATATCTATACAATGAAAACTATAGAACCCTAAAGAGAGAAATAGAAGAAGACCTGAGAAGATGGAAAGATATACCTAGCTCATGGATAGGCAGAATTAATATTATTAAAATAGCCATATTACCAAAAGCACTTTAGAGATTCAATGCAATTCCAATCAAAATCCCAATGGCATTCCTCACAGAAATAGAAAATGCAATTATGAAATTCTTCTAGAAAAATAAGAGACCCAGAATAGCTAAAGCAATTCTAAGCAGGAAGAGTGAAACAGGTGGTATCGCTGTACCACATCTTAAACTATACTACAGAGCAATAGTATCAAAAACAGCATGGTACTGGCACCAATACTGGCTGGTAGACCAATGGTACAGAATAGAGGACACAGAGACTAACCCACAAAATTACAACTACCTTATATTAGACAAAGGGGCTAAAAGTA
Organism: Marmota monax; assembly: GCF_021218885.2. NCBI lineage: Eukaryota > Metazoa > Chordata > Mammalia > Rodentia > Sciuridae > Marmota > Marmota monax. Next base: position 40,397 of record NW_026694352.1, on the reverse strand, counting down.
TGCAATGGAGAAAGGATAGCATCTTCAATAAATGGTGCTGGAAAAACTGAAAATCCATATGCAACAAAATGAAATAGAATCCCTATCTCTCAACATGCACAAAAATTAACTCAAAATGGATCAAGGATCTAGAAATCAAACCAGAGACTCTGCATATAATAGAAGAAAAAGTTGGCCCTCATTTCCATCACGTGGGGTTAGGCCCCTATTTCCTTAATAGGATACCTGTAGCACAACAATCAAAAAATCAAGAATCAACAAGTGGGATGAATTCAAACAAAAAAGTTTTTCTCAGCAAGGGAAACAATACGTGAGGTGCATAGGGAGCCTACATCCTGGGAACAAATTTTTACCCTCACACATCAGATAGAGCTCTAATCTCTAGGGTATACAAAGAACTCAAAAAACTAAACATCAAATAAATAAATAAATAACCCAATCAACAAATGGGCCAAGGACCTGAACAGAACACTTCTCAAAAGATGATATACAATCAATCAAAAAATACACAAAAAATGCTCATCATCTCGAGCCATCAGAAAAATGCAAATTGAAACTACTCTACAATACCATCTCACTCCAGTAATAATGGCAGCCATTATGAAGTCAAACAACCATAAGTGCTGGCAAAGATGCGGGGTGGAAAAAGGTACACTCATATATTGCTGGTGGGACTGCAGATTGGTACAGCCATTTTGGAAAGCAGTATTGAAATTCCTTGGAAAGCTGGGAATGGAACCACCATTTGACCCAGTTTTTCCTCTTCTCGGTCTATACCCAAAGGACCTAAAAAGAGCATACTCCAGGGACACAGCCACATCAATGTTTATAGCAGCACTATTCACAATAGCTAGACTGTGGAGCCAACCTAGATGCCCTTCAATGGATGAACGGATACAAAATAATGTAGCATATATACACAATGGAATATTACTCAGCACTAAAAAATAACAAGATCATGGCATTTGCAGGGAAATGGATGGCATTAGAGCAGATTATGCTAAGTGAATTTAGCCAATCCCAGAAAGACAAATGCCAAATGTCTTCTATGATATAAGGTGGAGGGGACTCAAAATGGGGTAAGGAGGAAGAGCATGGGAAGATTACCTCTAGATAGGGAAGAGAGTTGGGAGGGAAAGGGAGGGAGAAGGGGAATTCTATGGAAGGTGGAAGGAGACCTTCATCATTTACAAAATACGTGTATGAACATATAAGAAAAAAAAGAATAGTGTCACCTTAGATTAGGTAGAGAGAAGTGATGGGAGGGGAGGGGAGGGGATGGGGGGAAAGGAAGGATAGTAGAATAAAATAGACATTATTATTACTGTGTGTATATACGTGACTGCTTGACCAATGTGATTCTGCAACCTGTACACTCAGAAAAATGATAAATTATCCCATCTGATTCAAATGTATGATATGTCAAGGTCATTATACTGTCATGTGTAACAAATTAATAAAATTAAAAAAAAGAAAAATAATGTACTTTGGCTCCATAACCTGTAACTTTCATAAAATTCCCCATTTGGATAGCATATTGTACATTGAATATGGTCCTGTCAGGTCTTTATATCAATTATTACTTTCTGAGAGAGAGAGTACACTATGTATATCATCCTCTATTAATAAACCAATATTCAGATCTATAATAAATTAGTATAATTTATATTTACTTGTTAACATCTTATTTAAATCTATTTCCAGCAATGAATATAATACTATGCAAATTTATGTTGCCAAAAATGGTGTTTTATCCTAAAGAACAACTGAGAGCAACTTAGATATAAATTTTACCTGTTCAGAGGGCTTTTTTTGCATGATATTGTATTCTGAAAGTGTATGAAATACATTGAAGTTTTAGAGTGTTATGAAGAAGGTATGGCTACTATTCAACTTGAAGGGCCCAAGGAGAAGTAAAATAAGATTCTGGTTAATACTCTTCGGTGTAAAATACATTAATATAATCTTTGGTCATTTTCTTAAAATCATGACAGTTCAGATCAATGACTGCAAATCTTTTAAGCAGTCTTTCTGGGACAGCTGCCACTTCCGCAAGTTTCTCAGAGGGAGATGCAGGTGAGACTGCAAACACCAGAGGCTCTGCAACAACATCCAGTGATAGAGTTGCCTATTTTGTGAAAAACATGTATCCTGTAAGTGAATTGAGTACATATTACAAATACTCAATGCCCATGGACATGGATTGGATTTTAAAAAATTTTTTCTTGATATTTACTACTTTCATATTTACTCAAAATATTTGCAAGCCATTTTAGAAGCAAGATAAGCTGAGAATCTCAATAGTCAATTTGCTTACTTTGGGAAAAATATTCTAATGCCTTTCATGAGATATGTAGGATTTCTGCCATTCTTTGCATCCAAAACCAAAGTACAAGGTGATGCTGCCAATAGGTTTTCTTGAGTGCTTCATAATAAGTAATAGCAGTAAGTAAGGTGCATAGTAGGACAGTAGTTGATACAGAATAGAAGACCAATTAGAGAGCCAAGGGTTCCAGTTGCTTTTACATAGTCTAGTGTTCTTATGAACTGAATAACTGAGTGCCTTTCCATAAGTGCTTTATGCAACACCAAGGAGCAACGTGGAGGCTTTGGATAACTTAGCCTATTATTTTAACGTAGATAAGTAAATATTGGCTTTTATATATACTTTACTTCTAAATAAGTTTTATCGAAACTATTGATATGTTTCATGTAATAATGTGAATAATAGGAGAAAACTGATCATAGTAAAGCAGCTTGTAGAATTTTCTTCCTAAGAAATATAAGCAATATTTTTCAATGTTATGAAATCCAAAAATAGAGAAGAATCCATCTTATACTCTCAATTTCAAGAAGTATCATAAAGACCAAGAATAATTTTGAGATAAAGCAAATTAAAAATCACAATATCAATTCAGGCTTCCTCCTTGCACAGTTTTACTTTAGCAACAAGAAGAAAAATATCTAAAAAACCACAATGGTGTTCTAAAAAGGACAATTGACACAGGGCATGCAGGTTACTTGGGGGAAAGAGTAATGATGGCATACTTTCAATTCTCCTCAATGTGAATAGGTAGCAGCCTCCAATCCAGATTGCAAATGCTGTTTTCTTTCTTTCTTTTCTTTTTTTTTTTTTTCTGGTAGAGGGTGGTAGCAGAAATTGAGTAAAGTCTCCAGTGCACAAAAATAAACAACAGCTTAGGTGATGGAGATGCTAATTACACTGATCATTACACATTTTATGCATGTAGAGAATTTTCTTACTGTACCCCATATATAAGAAATATTCTGTGTTAATTAAAAATGAAAATAAATGTAAAAGAAACAGTAAAGTAAAAGATGAGTCACTGACTCAACTGGGAACAAGTAACCAGCAAGGAATTGGCTGAGCCATTAAAAACAAACAAACAACAACCAAAAGGAACTAAATAAGTACAACTTAGTTACTTCAAACTCCAAACTTTCAAAATATAAAAACTTCCAAAAATATAGCTCACTCACCTTGAAGCAAGTACAAATATAAACTTACATTGGAATTGAAATTCATTTAAATTGCACTTATTTTCCATTTTATTTATTTCTTTAATAGTTTAGAGAGAAAGAATACAGTAATAAATGCATAAACAGTTTCATTCTCGGCCATGTCCTAGTAACCCTCTTAGTAGAACAGATGTATGGAAAGCTCAGATGGATTTTCTGAGGATAATATTCATCCAAGCCTAAATTTTTCTATGAAGAAAAATTTTAGAAATGTTCCTCACATTTATAAAACATGCCTAAAAATATACCTAAGAATGCACATATAAAGACCACACCCAGGAAAAGATGAATCTAAAAGGATCAGTTAAATATGAGGTCCCTACATTAACTCAGATAAATAAGTGATGAGAGAAAAAGAACAAAATCAGTAAAACTACAAAAAAAAGTATAATTGCTTGTGATAATTTTGATAAATATTCATTCAATTAACAAATTATTTTAGAAATAGTTTTCTTGTTACCTGGTTTGTCCTGCTACCTCTATTGAAATTGCCCAGAAAAAAAATCACCACATGAGAGTAAACCTGTTGAATTCACTTGAAAATAAATATTTAAGGTATGGAAATGGCATGATTATTTGAGAAAATAAATTAAAATTTGCAGAGTTTTTAAAAAAATGCCTTCCACCTAGTTTTCAGTTCCTATGTAATAAATGTGGTTTCATTAGATAATCAAGACAATCAAAGAAAAGGGGAAAAAAAGTAAGCAAAACCCAGGCACCTTTGCACAGTGGCTTGGGAGGTGGAGGCAGGAGGATCACGAGTTCCAAGCCAGCCTTAGCAATTTGTTGAGGAGCTAAGCAGCTCAGTGAGATCCTGTCTCTAAATAAAGTACAAAAATAGGACTGGGGATGTGCCTCAGTGGTCAAGTGTCCCTGAGTTCAATCCCCCATACCAGCCCCCTTAAAAAAAAAGGTAAATGAAATTGTAAAAATACATAATGCCAGATTGTCTCCATAAAGTATTTCTAATAAGTATGTGTTATGGCTTTCATAACTATTGTTTTTCCATGCACTAATTTATTCATATTTCCATATATTAAAATCAAGCAAAAATATTATTCATGATGTCAAAATAACTTATGAAAATCCATGCAAATATCTTGTTGTGTCTTCCATAAACATGTTAATAATATACTACTTCATTATAATGGTTTACTTCTTGTTTTTTTCTGCCTCTGAACTTAAATACCAATTGTTTTCATAATCTTCATAACCTCAAATATAATTCTATTTACATAAAAATGTATCACCCTATTATATGTAATGTTGGTCCTCTATGCTTGTGCTTTTACGTGGGATGCTGTCTGGAAGGATCATTTATATTTCACTCACTATGTACATTTATTTTCCCTGTCATGGCATTCCTTTTAGCTCTCAATTCTGCTGCAAGGCAAAATTAACTTTGTGTTTACATGATTCATCGCAGCTGTGATGATACTCAATGAAAAGACATTTAACCTCTAAGAATTTTGATCTATAAGCAAACACTAACACTGGGAGTTTCAGCTACCAGAAAAGAAAGTGATTATTTAGTCTGTTGAAAGCTGATGGAAATAAAGTATCTGAGATTTTTCCCCTTGATTTTTTCAGGTTACAAAAATAAAAAGTGGTAGCAAGACAAGTTTGTCATACTTGCTTTGCTCTCAGAAAATCAAGCCTTATCCTTGTGGAATGGATTTTTCTTGTTGAGATGAAAATTTTCTCCTCTTTAATGGAATTTTTGTTAGTATCCTTTTATTTTGAGAATAATACTAGTGTTTATCAATGCAATTCTCTAACCTCCAAGCATGTATTTGGAGTCATGCCATTTTAAAATTAGATATATATTTCTATTTTTTTTCTTGTGCATAATGGCTTTACTTTGAGTGAATAAAAAACACAATCAAGGTATAGATAGCTCACAGAGATTGCTAGTGCTTTAGGCTGTGAAGGCATAAAGTGCTTTGATGGTAATTCCTAATTTATATATTGAAATGTAACTCTTCATTCAATGCATTGAAAGGAGCAGAAGACAGCAGTTTTCAATTTTATACTGTTCTTAGATATATTGGATACACTGAAACAAAAAAAAAATGTTAGTGATCGCAACTTTATAGTGAGGATACAAAGCATTTAAATTCACCAAGGTACAGTATTGCCTTTTTCTTACAACTAAACCCATATCAAATACACATGATCTTTTTTCTCTCAGTGCTTAATGCCTTGACTAGGATCATAGACTTCCATGCAATAGAAAAATTTCAAGAGGTGATCTTATTATTTTCTCATTCTCAAATTCTTCTTTTCATCCTATTTGCTGTCAAAATTTAAGTTTATAACTCCAGCTAAAAGTCCCTAGAATAGAACATTTCAATGTGGTCTGCTTAACTACTTACTTCCAATATTCTCCCACCCAAGTTCACACTACTTTGTCTTTAATCTAGTTAGCAAAACAATTAGGGTGGTCTATTGTTTCAATCTTAAATGTCTCCCTCCCAAAGGCTCATGTTTTAAAGATTCTGTTGGGAATTGGTGGAACCCTTAAGAGGTAAGTCCTAATAAGAGTTCTTCATGTCTTGCTGCATGGCCCTTAAAAAGAAAATGGATGCCCAGCCCCCTCCTTTTTGTGTTTGACTCCTTGATCATGAGATCAGTGGTTTTGGCCTGGCACACACTTCTGTCAGGATATGGAGTCTCACCACAGGCCCAAAGGCAGTGAATTTCAATAGTTATGTACTTGAATCTCCCAAAGTGTGAGCCAAAGCAACCCCCCACTCCTATCTTTGGTACTGGGAATTGAACCCAGGGGTGCTTAATGATAAGCCACATACTCAGCCCTTTATATATATATATATTTTTCACAATACCTTTGTTTTTGTTTTTTGTTTGTTTGTTTTTTGTTTTTTTAATGTGGTGCTGAGGTTTGAACCCAGGTCCTCATATGTGCTAGGTGGATGCTCCACCACTGAAACACAGCGTCAGCCCATATATATATTTTTTTGTTGTTGGCAATGGACCTTTTTTAAATATATGCAGTGCTGAGAATTGAACCCAATGCCTCACACATGGTAGGCAAGTGCTCTCTACTATTGAGCTACAACCCAGCCCCTTTTTTATATTTTATTTAGAGACAGAGCCTTGCTAATTTGCTTAGGGCCTCAGTAAGTTGCTGAGACTGGCTTTAAACTCGTGATCTTCCTTCCTCAGACTCCTCAGCCACTGGGACTGCAGGCATGCACACCATGCCCGGGGAATCTTTTCTCTTTATAATTTGATTATGTGAGGTATTTGTTATAGCTGTGGAAGACTGACTAACATGGCATGATAAGAATATCACATTCCTTTAAGAAACCTGCACAGGACATTTTTCAGAGTATGATACAGAAGACAGTGGCAAAGAGAAAAGTAAGAGATTTAAATAAAGTAGATAGAAATCTGGGAATTATAAATAAAGGGGAGAAAATATGGTTCTGAAGTATAATAGTAATAGTTCTTTGAAATTTTAGAATTCTAAAAAATGAGAAAAGGCAAAATGTTTTCTTTAAAAAATGGTGCAGACTTTTGTTTTTGAAATTTGGGTGAATAAAAAAGTGTATTTGTCTGTTTTGTATGTCATTACAAACTACATGTCACTCGGCATTTTATGTGGAAAAGAGATTACTTAGACCATAATTCTGGAGATGAAAGAGCATGGCACAAGCATGAGTTTGGTTCTGGTAGGGACCTCTTGTTTACAAGAAATAAATTATTGTCCTTTTTGCTTTCCTTTTCTATGTACAATCATTACTTCCTCAGGAAATCATTAAACAAACTGTACATTTCCATTTCATCATTTAAAAGCTTCATGTAATGTTTTTATTTTGATCCATTAATTTTCACTCCTTCATTTTACAACTCTTAGATTTTCCAGTCTGGACTGAGCTTCTTGCCCCTTCACTATACCATAGTAATCTTCCTAAAGTGACTTTCTACCATTTTTCTGGAAGTTCTCTTTGTCTTTCTGTTAGGTTTATTAACTCCTTAATCTCCTATGTTACTATCAGTTTTTATCTTTTAAATAATAAACTTTACTTTTGAACATATTTATATTTACAAATATATTGAAAAGATATTTCAGAGTCCCCTATATCTGGCATCCAGTTTCCCTTTTTTTTTTTTCTTTTTTTATTTTTTATTGTTGGCTGTTCAAAACATTACATAGTTCTTGATATATCATATTTCACAATTTGATTCAAGTGGGTAGGCGAAAACAAGAGACGGGGACCACCATCCCCAACGAGCAGGACCGGGGGGGCGGCCGGGGAACACGCTAAGGCGACCCACCACCGAAGGACGCCGGGCATAGCCATCAGGACCCCAAAGAGGGAATGCGGCAAGGCCGGGCAAGCACACCCCTCTGGCCTGCCCGGCGCAGCCCCGCGGCCCCCCGGCCAAAACCCGTGAGAGAGACGGAGAGGCAGCGGGAGAAAAATAACACAGGAGTCCCGGCGACCGACCCAGACTGGGCCAAGCGAAGCCCGTGGCGGCGAAGGAACCGCTCAGACTGCCACCCGAGGCGCCCGCGGCCCGGACCGAGCAGGGAGAGAAGACAACCGACACACACACACACACCAGTTTCCCTTTTTGATAGCATCTTACATTCCTTTGTTATATTTTGAACAAATAATAACTACTATTGACAGTATTATTACTGACTGAAAACCATACTTCTAGTTCTTACCTAAGGGTCTTTTTACTTTTCAAAGATCTACTGCAGATTCAGGAATTGAGTTGTGAGATCTGTGTAGATTCTACCTGGCTGTGACAGTTTCTCAGGTTTTTCTTGTTATTGATGACATTCACTGTTTTAAGAAGTACAAATTAGGTATTTTACAAAATGCCCCTCAATTGAAATTTGTCTTAATGATTTTCTCATGATTAGCTGTGACTCTGGTTCTTCGGGAGAAAGACTGCAGAGATAAAGTACTACTTTCAGAACAGAACATCAAGGGGTTTGGATTGCAGTTAAAATCACTCCCCCAAAGTAAGTGTGTGCTCAGGTTTCTCTTTTCACTAAAAACTTCCCACTACTCAACCCCCATTGAGAAAATGGAAGTGGGGCAGACATGAATGAATGGTGGGAATACAGATTGACCAATAGCATTAGATCATTTCCAAACCTGATTGGACAAAGTCTGGACCAATAGGATTGGTACATTTTTCAAACCCTAATTAGCATAACTTTGAGCCAATCACAGTGACCCAAGGGCTATATAAGACCTCTTGCCAGACACATTTCGCAGAAGATAACTGAAGACTGCGGAATGGAAGAGGACGGCGGAGCAGAGGAAGACGGAGCAAGACGGCGGAGCAGAGGAAGACGGCGGAGCAGAGGAAGACGGCGGAGCAGAGGAAGACGGCGGAGCAGAGGAAGACGGCGGAGCAGAGGAAGACCCATCGTCTCACAGTGTGTTGAACTGCGACTCTTCTACACTGATCTTCAACAAATACTTGCTCCATCTGGCCTGAGGATTTCATTCTTCGCGTTTGTGGGAGAAGACCTTTAAAAGAAAACGACGTTGAGGGTGAGTTGCTGGGGTGTGCTGCTCTGCACAAAACACCTTTATTTTATTTATTTACTTTTATGTGGTGCTGAAGATGGAACCCAGGGCCTAGCATGTGCCAGGTGAGCGCTCTACAGCTGAGCCACAACCCAAGCCCCCCCCCCCAAGTCTTGAACGTTCTTATAGTGAATTTCTGCTTTTTGTAGTTCTTGTTATTGACAAATCTAAAAGATGTTTTTGTCTTTCTTGTGAAAATTGTTTTTCTCAAAACCCAGTATATCTATCGTTGAGGTATCTGAAAGTTAGGCTTCCGGATCCTGATGTAAGAAAACGTAGGGTAGCTAGTACTAAGTTCAGGAGGAACCAGGAAAAAATATGCAGGGAAGACAAAAAGAACCCCTGAAAAATGTAAGCTGTTAGGTCTTGATTTACATGTGCTTATACACATAAAGAGGTTTTTCATCCTATGATTAAAATTTAATCCAAATATTTTAAATCTAGTTTTATCAGGATTTTTCCCTCACAAGTTATCTTATTTGGCTTTGGCATTAAATAGTCATTGAATAATTAATGTAATAACGAATTTTGCTAAAAATAATTTTAATATTTTCCTCCTTGTTTCATCTATTCATTTCATTTTCTTTCCATGTCTTTTGCATTTTCCTTTACCTCATATTTACGTTATTATTCTGAGAACATGAAGGAATTTTTTTTCATATACTTGATTGAATTATCACATAAGGTTCTCATGAATGGGATATGCCATTCTGACCAAGATTTGATAATTTCAAAGATAAAATCATCCTGTGGCACCTGTGAGAAAGGTAGATGTCTGTGCAGTTTCTTACTTTCCAGGATCTTGGCCTCTATTGTGTGTCCCCATAGAAAGTGATGAAGTATCATTTCTACCTCTTTCATTCAAAGACTGAACAATATCCCCAGCCTCAACAATTTAAGTTACTCAGCATTAAAAGAGAATAAAATTATGGCATTTGCATGTAAATGGATGGAGTTGGACAATATCATGCTAAATGAAATAAGTCAATCCCTAAAAACCAAAGGCAGAATATTCTGATAAGTGGATGCTGATCCATAGGAAAGAGGGGTTAGACATGGGAAAATGGAGAAATATATTGTTTTTAACTTTAAAATACAATAATCCTTTGTTGGTATTCATTCAATTTCTTTAATATATACAGTACCATTGAGATCATTTACTTATTTTTGTAGTAGGCATTTTGGTAGATTTTGTCTTTCAAGAAATTATTCCATTTCATCTAGGTTTTCAAATTTCTGATTACATAACTATTCATAATATTACTTTATTATCCTTCTAACATTACTTTATTATCCTTCTAACATTCAGAGAATACTTAGGAATGCTGCTCTAATTTTAATTATTTCTTTTTTTCCATTTATTTAAAATTTAGTCTGCTTTCCTTTTTCTGGTTTCCTAAGTGAGAAGCTTAGGTTATTGATTTCAGATCTTTCTTCTTTAATATATGCATTCAACATTATAAATTTCCTGCTGTTTTTAATGTTCCTCACAAATTTTTATAACTTGTAATTTGATTTTTGATTATTTTGAAATGCTTTTAAATTTCTCTTGAGATTTCTTATTTGTCTCACATGTCACTTTAGAAGTTTGTTTTTTTTTTTTTTTTACCCTTCCAGTATTCATGGCTTTTCACTATCTTCCTATTGTCAGTTTCTAGTTTATTCATTGTGATCTGAGATTAGGCATTGCAATTTCTACTTGTATGTTTGTTACGGTGTATTTTATGGTCCAGAATGTGGTTTGATTTGGCTGGTGTTTCATGTAGGCTGGAGAGCAAAATGTATAATTGTATAGATGCGAATTAAATACAGCTAATTAGTTTTAGCACAATGGTGTCAGGCTAATTAAAAATAAGAAAAAAATTGTTTTTGCATTTTTCTTTCACTTATTTTTTTGTCTAATACTCATCATGTCTATATGTAGATCTGTTTTCTGAGCTGTGTTATTTTCTTTTCCTCTGAAGTATTCCTTTTAATACTTCTTGCATGGCAAGTATACTGTCAAAGAATACCTCAATTTTTGTTGAGAAAGTCTTGATCTCTGCTTCACATTTGAAGGATAATTTTACTGAATACAGAATTTTTAGATGGATGGTTTTTATATTTCAATGCTTTAAATATTTTGCTGCATTTGTTTATTTGTAAGGTTTCTTAGCAATGTCTGATAAATTCCATGCTTGCTCCTAAAGAGCTAAGGTGTTTTTTTAAATAGAACTTCTTTCAATTTATTTTTCTTTATATTTGGTTACCCACAGTTTGAATATGGTATGCTTAAGGTATTGATATTTTTTACATTTATACTGATTGATGTTTTATGAGAGTTCTATAAAGATCCAATGAATATGGTAAAGAAAATTAAGATTTATAAGTTAGGTATACAGCTATCAAATAGATATGGTCCATGATGGAACATGGACCATATGTAATTTGAAATGTTCCAATTACTACATATAAAATGCTAGAAATCATAGTAACTATGAGTGGTAATGGCTATATTAATTAATTTGACATGGTGATCAATACATGATACATACATGATATGTGCACATATATCTGTGTGTATACATACATACAATCGTTTTGCATACCTGAATATATATAGTTTTATGTGCTGATTAAACATTTTAAAGTAAAAAATAAAAATCAACAAATTTAATTTTAATAATGTAATTTGACTCAAATATAAAAATTATTATTTCAGTACAAAATCGGTGTTTAATGACTAATTGTATCCCTTCTTGTATATTAATTTTTTGGTACCTGTGGTTTATTTTGCTTGTATAGTCCATCTTAACACATACTAGTCACACTTCAAACATTCAATGATCATATGTGGCCAGAAGTAACTATATTGAACAGTACAGATCTATACATTTTTATGGATTAAGAGTTCATAATACAAATATTATTTCAAAATGCCAATTAACTGGTATTTTCTTGCTATATTCCCGTGATTAAGTCAGGTTTGTGGGTGTTTACCAGGAAAATCTCAGATATAAAGTGTCATTTTCATACATCATATGAATGGTACATATAGCTTCTTTGATGTAAAAGTATTGTTTTTTAAATCCCAATCCATTATTTAATATATTGAAGAAAGTCACTGTACACAGTGGGAAGTTTTTGTTTAACTGTAGACATGAAATTCTAATTTGGATGTTTTCTTGCAACACTTCAGATGTTTCACTGTACTCTTCATTTGCTTGCATATAATTTTAGAGGAAAGAAGAAATAAGTTGAAATAATTCATCTTTTTTTTTTTTTTAAGTTATGCTGAGGGTCAAACCCGGGGCCTCAGATATGCTAGGCATGTGTTCTATACCCCAGTGAGCTATAATTCTTAACTATACTCCAGTCCCTATAATTCTTAATGTTGTTCTCCATAGGTGCAGTATTTCTTCCATTAGACTTCTTTCAAGATTTTCTCTTTGTCTTTTGTTTTCTGTAGTTTGAGGTGGATATATGTAGGTGAAAAGTTTTTGATATTGTATCTGGCGCTGGAGTTCATCTCTGCTTATATATAAGAAAGAGAGAGACAGAGAGGGAGAATTTTTGAGATCTGATTTAGTCAACAGTTTTGCAGCTATGACCAAAAGATCTTACAAGAACAATTAGTGGATTTGGGGGCTCACTGTCTCAGAGCTCTCAGTCCAGGGACAGCTGGCTTCATTCCTCAGGTCTTGAGGTGAGGCAGGACATCATAGCAGAAGAGTGTGGCAGAGTGAAGTAGCTCACATGATGAAAGCAGAGAGGAATGTCCGTAGCCAGATACAAAATAATATCCCACAGACATGTCCCCAGGGACCTACCTCCTCCATCCATTCCCTACCTGCCTTCAGTTACCACCCAGTTAATCCCATCAATGGAATTAATCCAGGGATTGGGTTAAGGCTCTCATATCCCAATCATTTCGTTCTTGCATTGTCTCACACATGAGCTTTCCGAGGACACCTCACATCCAAACCATAACAATTTCTGAGTTCATATCTCCATGCTCTGTCTGTTTTTGCATTTCTGTTGTCTGCCTTTTATACTAGAGCCTTTGATGTATCTGAATCTGGTTCTGCTACTTGCTTCTTCTCTTCACACTGTTATTTATTTCTTGCCTTAATCCTTATTATACATTTTTTTCATTGAATGATGAACACTTATTAATAGATTTAAAGTACATGAGGCAGACAGTGTGAAAATTGTTGCTAGTCTGTCTCAGGCTTGGAATTTCTTGAAGGTTTGTTCGCTGTCTATGCAAGGAGTTTAAGTTACTCCTTGGTTCTTACCTTTGTATCCTGTCTTGATTTTGACCTCTTTTGAATATTCTTGTTCAGGGAGTCTGGATCTTTCAATCACTTAAGTTGTAGTCCACTATACTAGAGCTCTGTTGCTGTGATGGTAATGAATCCTTAATCTCAAAACTAAGTGCCAGTCATGAATGTGTCCATATCCATGAAAACTGACCTTCACACTACTTTTTCTTCTCTAAAGTGAAATAGGAATGCCAAAGGGGCTGAATGGAGAGTGTGCTCCTCTTCTATCTGAGATTTTGTGGCAAGGACAGTTTTTCCATTTTCTTTTCTGTTCTGTTCTAACCAACCCCTGCCCTTCCAGTCCCTGAAGAGTATACTGTTACAGAGAACACTCTAGGGTAATTTCACAAGGATTTTTCAAAATATTTTCCTGTCAGAACCATGAAGGGATCTTCTTGGATATTTACCATGAGAACCTCATAGAAAACATAGAGGTACAACCCCAAACCTTCAGGCTGCAGCTCCCAGGAGTTAATCATCTCCTGATAGTTCACACTAAGCCTCCAGCAGTTTCTCAAAGTTGCTACTGAAATCTTTCTACCAGTTTATGGCTACAGTGACCTCTGCTTCAGATCTTGGGCAACAAAGTCTCTGTTGGGACTCTCTGAATCCCCAGCTTTTTCAGATTTGGGGGAGGCAGTTTGCACTGGAAATTTGTTTTTCTGATGTGTATAAGAAAAATTATTGGAGTTTGTTTGTTAGTTGTAATCTGCTTTTTCTTATTGTAAGATAGGGATGACAAAATACAGGATCTTTGTATATAGGAACTGACATCTTTAGATTCATTAAAAACAAAAAACCCTTATATCTCCACTACTGAAATTTACATTGGTGGAAGCATGCAGGGAGGACAGGTTTTTGTTTTTGTTTTTTAAACAAAAATCAAAAACTAATATTTAAGAGGAACAGATTTTTTTCCTTACTCTAATATAATGAGATAGGGAAATTGACAGAATAAGGTTGAATTTTCTCTTATGGAATTTTAATTAAATTCAGGAGGGTACATTCTTCAGATTTTGTAGGTACAAGACAGAATGTGAGCTGAAATTCATTTGACCTAAATTCTTTATATTTAATATAAAATTATGCGTGTGTGTGTGTGTGTATGATCATTCTTCTTAAGTCAAATGTTCATTACAATTATTTACTATAGTTTAAAATCTTCTAATGATCATTTCACTTTCCAAGTTTGTAATTTTAAATTCAGGAAATTTACAGCATTTAGAATATACTTTATAAAAGTATTCATCAAAATTAATCATAAATAAATATATTCAAACCCTCAAACTGTTAAATTCCCTCAATTTTTTCCAAAGCAAACAAAACCAAAGAAATTACCTTTGGGCAAAAACTGAAAATGGAAAATTTTAACCAAAGGGGAATTATTTAAACCTCAAGTGTCCTCAAATCAAAGCTTATAGTGGAAACTCTTTCACAGGCCAAAGACCTGAACGGACACTTCTCAGAGGAGGACATACAATCAATCAACAAGTACATGAAAAAATGCTCACCATCACTAGCAGTCAGAGAAATGCAAATCAAAACCACTCTAAGATACCATCTCACTCCAGTAAGATTGGCAGCCATTATGAAGTCAAACAATGACAAGTGCTGGAGAGGATGTGGGGAAAAGGGTACTCTTGTACATTGCTGGTGGGACTGCAAACTGGTGCGGCCAATTTGGAAAGCAGTATGGAGATTCCTGGGAAAGCTGGGAATGGAACCACCATTTGACCCAGCTATTGCCCTTCTTGGACTATTCCCTGAAGACCTTAAAAGAGCGTACTACAGGGATACTGCTACATCGATGTTCATAGCAGCACAATTCACAATCGCTAGACTGTGGAACCAACCCAGATGCCCTTCAATAGATGAATGGATTAAAAAAATGTGGCATTTATACACAATGGAGTATTATACAGCACTAAAAAATGACAAAAATCATGGAATTTGCAGGGAAATGGATGGCACTAGAGCAGATTATGCTTAGTGAAGCTAGCCAATCCCTAAAAAACAAATACCAAATGTCTTCTTTGGTATAATGAGAGCAACTAAGAACAAAGCAGGGAGGAAGAGCAGGAAGAAAAGATTAACATTAAACAGATACATGAGGTGGGAGGGAAAGGGAGAGAAAAGGGAAATTGCATGGTAATGGAGGGAGATCCTCATTGTTATACAAAATTACATATAAGAGGTTGTGAGGGGAATGGGAAAATAAACGAGAGAAATGAATTACAGTAGATGGGGTAGAGAGAGAAGATGGGAGGGGAGGGGAGGGGAGATAGTAGAGGATAGGAAAGGTAGCAGAATACAACAGTTACTAATAGGGCATTATGTAAAAATGTAGATGTGTAACCGATGTGATTCTGCAATCTGTATTTGGGGTAAAATTGGGAGTTCAAAACCCACTTGAATCAAATGTATGAAATATGATATGTCAAGAGTTTTGTAATGTTTTGAACAACTAATTAAAAAAAAAGTCTACTCTTAACATTTATTTCTAAGAACAGGGTAGCCCAACTATCATGCTAGATTTAGGAGGATTTCAACAATCAGCTGAAAGTCCAACTCTTTTGCACTCTTAAGCCAGCATCTTTGAATTTGAATACTTTTTGCTGCATTATGTTTAAATTTATATAAAACACTGTTAGATGTTCTGTTGAACTTTATTGTAAAATATAGGTTTGTTGACCACTCCACTCCTGTCTTGGTGTTCATTTTTCATGGGGATGACTCAGATGGATACAAATATGCTAGTCAGTAAATTAGGTGTGGACATGCAGGAGTCTGGGTGCTCAGATCCAGTTGCGTTGTTTGACATTTCATCACCATCAACCGATGGAGCCTGAGATTGTGAAAGTAGCTTATGGGCAGATGAATTTTCCAGCAATTCTGCTGGAATAGAGGGTCCTTGGTGACAAGGCAGGGCTGGATCCAACCCTGTACTTGGTATGTAACATACTATACTATTTTTCTAAGACTCCTCTCTTATTTGCTTGGTTAATCCACAGAGAATTCTATAAGTATGTAATCATAAAGGAAAATTTCAGGAATATTATCAAATGTTATTTAAACTGGTGGGGGGAGGGAGAGAAAGAGAGGAATGGAGTTAGAATGATTTATGGCCAGTTTAATCATCTCTTTTTTCCCCCCTCAGACTTTAGTATTAATGCTTATCCATCCTTTAGACCACCCAAGAAGTATTCTGATGTTTCAGGTCTTCTTGTGAGTATAATTATATCTCTATTTATTATAACATTAAACTAAAGAAAATTTAGAGTAATGTCCAGACTGTGTTCAATATCCACCACCAATGGTTCTACCTATAGCCCAGGTACTGTGAATAGGTAATAGGCATCCAGTCTACAATCTGGGACAGCTATGTGGACATCCCAGAGGGTGGATTGTTCTAGAAAGCAGGAGACATGAGATTTACTTCCTTTTTCTCATATAATTAACTATTTGAAACAACATGAAAGAAACAATTACTTTTTTACTGCTAAAGTTTCAAAAATCTGCATTTTAGATGATTATACTTAAAACACAATATTTAGGGCTGGAGGTGTAGGTCAGTCATAGAATGATTGCCTCATATGCTTCAGACCCTGGGTTCAATTTCTAGCATTGGGGGGAAAAAGTAAATGTTTCCGTGGAAGCACTTTGATTTCCAAACTTAAGCACCAGAACCCCTTTTTTCCTCCAAATAAAATCATAAGGGAATCCATATATCTAAAAGAGCTAGAGTCCTTCCTAGCCAATGAGGTCTCCTAGTCCTTTTCCTCCTCCCTACCCTCTTCCTGATGACCCCCTCAAGTGCTTCTAGGGAACAAAGTTTGGGAACCATTATTGGAGTTGGAAGTAGGAATTGGGCAAGTTACTGAAATTCAGAAACTGAAAAGAGCCCTATTTCCTTATTTGCATAATGTAAAGCAAGTGGGGTACCTGTAAAGACATCTTCCCCTCACCTTCTTAATCTGTTTTTCATCTCTTATGAATTTGTAAGATGGGCTTTTTTCATAAGTATAGAAATAAAACTTGATGTTTTTAAACACTTATACCTATCACTTAAATCTTTTACATTTTAATGAAAATATGTGACCCCCAAATTCTATAACAATTTGACCAAATTAGTTATATACACATTATATAAAGGAGAATTGCCTCCTTACTTTGAGGGAATTCCATATATATATATACATATATATCCTTCTTCATTCCTGATCATTTTTATTGTTCCAAGGTCATTTTTATTTGTATGACATTAGTACTGTATATGCTATAGTTTGGATATAGTTTGTCCCCCAAAAGTTCATGTACTATAAAGCTTCGTTTCCAGTGTGGCAGTATTAAGAAAATGGAGCTTTTAAGAGGTGGACTTAATCAAAGGTACTTAGATCACAGAAGACCACCATCAAGAATGGATTAGTGCTCTTTCCTAGGACTGGGTCAGGTTTGGGTCTGATATTGCAGTAATGAATTAATTCCTATAGGAGAGTTATTGTAGGAAGAGCAGTGAACCTCGCCCCTCTCTGGTTTCTTGCTTCCTTTCCTTGTTTGCACACGTGCCCCTTGTGCACTTGGCCAGTTCCCTTTTCACCATGTTCTGGGTGCGTTTTCCATGAACCCTCTCTGAATCAAGTGGTGGACTGCTAAAATGCAGTCTCCTATTTCACATTTGAGACCCTTCTGGCAGACTCAGAGAGTGAGGCTCAGAAATCTGCATTTAAAAGTGTGGTTATAATACACACAGGCCTTTGGGAATCACTTCCTTCCACAGACAGAATGCAAGATTGTGGATTGGACACTTTGCTCTTGTCCTTCCTGTTCCTCTGCTAGGTTTTCCACATGGGCCTCTTTGCCGAAGAGCTATGAGTTCCAAAGTTCAGGTCATTTCTCACCCCAACCTCCAGAAGTTCAAGCTGAGCCAAACCAATATTCAAACTTCAAGCTGTGAATATTTTCAATGAGTCCTATAGATTTTAGAATGGGCAGGTAATCAATCCAAGGCTGAAATAGCCCTTGCCATCCATGTGGTGGCCCAACCCTGGCTATGTGCAAGAATCGCTTTTGTGTGACTCACTTTCTCCATTTCTTTTTCTGTATTGATTTTTAATTCTGTTCTAAAGCAGGAACTAGAACCAAATAAAATTAAAGCATTGTTTTGGTTTGATTGACCTAATATTCTTCTGAGGATTCAGCTGAGGATGACTCACAGACTATCCCCCTTTTATTAGTAATTAAACTGTGATACTGAAAGATCATATAAGCTCATAATAGCTGATTAAATACCAAGGCTATACTTCACTGAAAAACACTCCTAAATTTAAACTGATATTTTTTAATATTGCTCTCAGATTATTTTAATATTTGTTGTTTCAGGGAAGCTATAGCAAAGTAGCATTAAGTACAGCCATTTTAGTTTTTTGTTTTTTTTTTTTTCATTTTTGTTGGAAAGGAGTTTTCACTTTGAGTAGAAGAGAATACAAGGTAAATAATGTGCTTGAGATATATATGGATTTTATTGCATTGACAATGCTTCTGTAGCTGTCATATTTCATTTTGTGAATTAAAAATTATTTGTTTTACTCTTAACCATGTAATTCATGTTCTAGGAAATTTAGGAAGTATAGATAAATAAAATTTAAAAATTCAGAAACTATGAACAATCCCCCAACTGGTAAGTAACTACTCTTAACATTTTAGTGCACCTCCTTCCAAACATTTTATCCATGTAAATTTATGCATTCATTTAATAAGAATAGAAACCTTAGTACATTAACAAAAAGAATCCAGCTGTGCAGATGGGGAGTGGGAAAGGTGAGGGACATTTAAAAATACCCAGAGAGATTTTGGGGTTTGTTTTAAAAACTAGATTTATTAAATTATAATTTAAACAGTATAAGTTGCTAATTTTAAGTTACTATGCAATGAGTTTTGACAAATGAATACCAATAAGTCTCCCTCAAAATCAATATATGGAAATTTTCATTCACCTTAAATTGTAGGAGCTGTTTTTTTCATCATTTACATTGTAATGAAATATAAATGGAAGAGTTATAAGTTTCACGTTTTCCTTATGCTCACATCTCATTTGTAATTAACTAAATTAAGCCACTTTTTCCTGGTTTGAAGAAAAAAAAGAAACTCAGATTCTGATTCAACTGGGCTGAGCAGGGCCTAGGCATAGTATTTTTAAAACTCTTCAGATGATTTTAATATGCAGTCCATTTTGAGAATTCTTGTTAGAAATACAAAGAAAACATCTCACATGGGATCAACCAACTCCTTCTGTCTCAGGAAAATGGACAATTTAGAAGGGGGTTCAGGGTGTGTGTGTGTGTGTGTGTGTGTGTGTCCATTATTCATTAATATAATGAAATACCTGAGGCAAGCTAACTTTATAAAGAAAAGAGATATATTTAGATCAAAGCTCTGTAGATTGAAGGGCATGGTGCTGGAACACATGTTAGAAGAGGGATCACATCAAAAACCAGGAAGTCAGAGAAAGACTGGGGTGGTTCATTTCCTTCAGAGGGCAATCCAGAAGACCTAAGGACCTCCCACTTAGAGACCTCGCCTCTTACAGGTCCCACAAACATTGCCACACTGATGACCAAGTTCCCAACACATGAACCTTTGGAGGACAAAAACCTAAAAATCATGGCAGTGTGTATTTAGGATTCCTACTTATAGCACCCCACACTGGAGGTGGAAATATAAATGTCACTGCAGACTCTTTCTTTCTGTCTTTACATCCAACATTCAATTTCTTCCTCCTCAGTTCTCACACTGTCCCCCTCCTCATCTACTTGTCCATCCTCCAGCCTGACTTCAGGAATACCTCACCTCCTCCTTGAACACTTTCAGTGTCCTCCTTCCTGCTCTTTCCTGGATGCTGACACCTCCCCTCTGCTCTCTACTCTATTGTCAGAGGAGTTTTGAATGGCTTTGCCCATCAAGGCCTGTCCCCTGGTGACTTGTCTCTGATACCTAGTCAATTCTGGCATTGCCTTCCAGGGCTCAAAGGATAAACACAGCCCTTAAAAGGAAAAACAGTGAGCTGAATTTGAGAAGTCAGATTTTCTTTTTGAAACCACACTGAGATACAATCTAATCTAACTGGAGTTTGACAATATCTGATGCATGTTTTTACAGTAAGAGGAGAGCAATCTAGGCATATTTTAGGACTAAGTGTAATGTTGGAGATGTGCTTTACAGAACCATGGGTACCACTCGTGGGTGAAGGAGACCTATTTGCCCTGCCTTCCAAGTTAAAGCATGCATCCATCCAGATTTGATATGTGTTTTGAAATTGATTTGGTACCTGATGGAGGTATAAATGTGTTTACACTAAGAAATCTCTGTTTTATGAACCCATGGCTCTTTGGAGGAGATATAAGACACCTGATGCTGTTTCCAGAGCTATATCTGTAAGTTGGGAGTGTTTGTTGAACTAAGTAAAGGTAAAGGGTAAGGAAAGAAGCAGATATTGGCCCCTCACCAAACAGGACAGACACATTGAGGAGAGATTGCAAGTTATGTCCTCTTACAAATGTGGAACAAATAGTGTTATTTACATGTTAAAATAAAGAGTTCATATTCTTAGAGACGCATGTTGAAATATGGGTGGAATGGTATGATTTCTGGAATCTGTTTTAGGATGATGTGGGAGGAAGGAAGTGGATGGGAGTAGTGCTGAAATAAGATTGGCCATGGGTCAGTTATTGTTAAAGCTAAGTGCTAGTACATGGAGGTTTATTCTACTTTTGTTTGTATTTGAATTTCTCTGCAGTTAAAGAAAACAATTTTAAAGAACATGATGTTCTAATTCCTAGATATTGTGATGAAATTGGTGATCTGTATTTACTTGACTTGGCTTGTGGATGCTGAAAGTTTGATAAATGCTGCCTGAATGATTACATGTTGAATAGAGAAAACACTCAATGATAAATCAACTCACAAAGAAGAGATTAGAAGAAAAGAACAAGGTAGGTGACCCTGTTTTTTACATGTTCTTATTAGAAATCTTTGTTGGATGTTCAGTTGTCCTGGAGGACAGTGAGAGTACTTAGGAGCATCTTCTGTGAAGTGAGTGAGCATGAGAAGAAGGAGACCAAAGATATCAGCACTAAGTGTCTCATGGGGTATAAATGAATCATGCTAAAGAGGGTTTGGGACACACTGTAATGTCCGACAATAGTTTTAGAAAATACCTGATACTGAAATTCCTGATAGACACTACACATAGAGAAGATTGGTAATGAGTAGGCACATTATTAGGATATAGTTTATCTACAAAACCTTCCAGACAGTCAAGGAGTTTGGGGGAATTGTACAAATATATATTTTTAAAGCATCATTTTCAAGATCTGGTAGTCTTTGAAGAGACTTTTTCTTTAGAAAAGACCATAAATTCTCATCTTTATCTCTAGTTAGCAATTTACTCCTCAGTTGCTATGAGGGGAACTATCAGTCAGCAAACCCTTGGCTGGATCCTCCATGAAAGGCTCTTGCAGTTCCACACTGCAGTCCCCTAGGCCATGCCCTCCTACTTTCACCTGGAAACACAGGGAAGGGAATTAGATCATCAAAGAACTAAGCATATAACCAACTGTTGGGATTTAAGAAATTGCTGTCACTAAATTTCAACTGGGTTTATGCTTTTGAGCTCTTATATTAAGGAACTGCACTGAAAGAGGTGAAACAGGCCTTCAAAAATGCCTATTATGTCTTTGCAGACCCACCCCCTAGAATCTCCCACTTCCCTGCAAGGTGAGCTTTCTGGTTCAGCACCCAGTAATGGAGCATGATCACCTGGGTTTGATTGTCACTTTTACAATAGAATCACTCTGTAGTTTTGGAAAACTCATACCTTACTCTTGAATTCTTAAGTTTTCTTATTTGTAAGATGAGCATTAAAATGGTGTCCACCCCCCATGATTGTCAGTATCCAATGGGAAAATATCAGCTGAGCATCAAACTCAGACCTTTGCTGGGTAAATGGTGATCAGCCACCTTCCCTGGTCTGGGCATTACCAAGGCAGATGTCTTTCTTTCTTGCCCCTTCTGACTTTATCTTCAATTCTTCGGCTTATAACTCTTTGATCCAAATTTGTGGCCTACTCCAATAAGTGAACTACATCCTATGATGGACATTGTCACATAATCCTCTTTATTTTCTATCAATTATTTTCCTTATCTTTTTCATGTATTATCTTGGACACTTACTCCATCCTTTATTCTGTGCATTTTAATAAGCCAGCTAAAAAAAGTTTTATGGGTTAAGGGAAAGAATAAACAACCAACTAAAAATATAAGTAAATGATCTGTGATTGAGGCTTGGAGAAGAGAGGAGATGAGAAGGTTTTAGGGTGGACATTGATGGATGAGCTCCTTCAGAATAAAGAAGGCAGAGTAGGAACTGATAGAAACCACTCACTGGACTTATTAAAAATCATTGCTTTATACCTTTTTTGGTATTCATCATATATATACCACTGTTTGTTTCCCATGTGAACAAAAGCTGTAAAACCATAAAGACAAAAGCAGGGCTCATTGCTCACCATTGTTTTGGTGACAGGGTTGGATGGGGAAAATAGGGGGTCCTTCTTCCCAGTGCAAACACAGGATACTTTGATCCACCTGGGTTTCTTTCCATGACTGAGTAGCCTCTGTCCTCTGGTACTTCTGCTCCAAATGCAGACAAAGGCTTTCCTGGAAAGAGTCAGTATTTTCCTGGTCTATAGTATGCTGGCTGATGACAGGTGTTCAGTGTGCACCGAACATACCACTTTCCTCTGCTTGGAGTCAGAAAGATGAGTTATAACCACCAGCCCTGGTGACATGAAACTTTTGATCTTTCCATCATGAATGCAGCAGGGCATGGCCTGGGGGTTTGCAATGTGGAATATAACAAGGGCTTTTTGCAGGGATCTAGCCAAGGCTTTACTGACTGATAGCTTTCCTCATAATAAACAGAAAGGAAATTTCTAACTGGTGATAAAGATGAGAGTTCCTGGTCTATTCAAAGAAAAAGTCCCTTCAGAGATAATACCAGTCATTAAAAATGATGCTCCCAAAGTAGATACCTTTGTATAATTGCTCCCACGCTCCTTGAGTGGCTGTTTGGAAGGTTTTGTGGAAAAACAGTAAACTAAGGATCTGTACCCTCTGATTTCTATTTTCTCTGAAAGTTGATGCTACCATTTCTTTGCTTATGAAGTCACAGAGGGCCAATGCTTTTGGCTCAGCCTGAAAGGCAAACATGACTACAGAGGCCAAAAGAAAGAAAAGACACTCCAGGGATGGAGTTAGTAACTGGGAACTTCTAGGTGCAGGTTGGGTCTCAGAGACCAAAGGCAAGAACTCTTGGTAGCACTGACTAGGCCAAGGCCCTTTCAAGGGAAAAGGGGGTCAGATAATAGGGACATTCCCTCTCAGAAAACTGATTTCCTAGCAAGGCTCATCTTTTATTTGTAAGAAACCTCTCTCTCTCTCTCCTCTATTTTAATAGAGAACAGCAAAATTTAAAACTCCCACACACAAAAAGTCAAGCTTTAGATATGAAAAGGCACATATGGTATGTGGCTAAGTGAACAACAGCAATAAAATCAGAAAACCATAGACAAAACCTTCCATCCTCTGAATACATCCCCTCAAGTTCACATGCTGGAAACTTACTCCTGGGTGCAACCGTGTTGGGAGGTGGTTTCTTTAAGAGATGATCAGATCACAAATGCTCTGCCCTTGTGAATGGATTAATGGTTATTTAAAAAGTGGTTTAGTTATCTCAGGAGATGGTTCCTGATACAAAGAATGAGCTCAGCCCCTACCCGTCTGTCTTGTGTGTGCTCACCTGCCCTTCCATCATGGGATGCCACAGTACAAAGCCCTGCACCAGGAGGTGCCATGTTCTTGGACTTTCCACCTGCCAGAATCAGGAGCCAAATAAATTTCTGTTGTTTATAATTTACTCAGCATATGGTATTCTGATGCAGTAGCAGAAAATTTATTAAAACAAATTTCATTTTTTCAGCAAAAATTTAAAAGCCATTAATAAAGAATGTGAAATGATTTGTACCAAGGAGTTAATAATTTTTCCTTTAAAAAGGAAGTAGATTGGGGTAGGTTGTGATGAAACAGGGGAACTTAGACTTTTTAAATTGAATTTTTGGAAAAGAACACATAGTAATTTAATAAGATAGAGACACTGAATTAGGAGCTTAGGGTTGAGAGAATTGCTGATGCTTTCCCATGGAAGCCAGATTCATCCTTAAAGTTAGTTTTTCCTTTCCCCCAAGGAAAGCCCCCCCCCCCGCAAGACATGGGACCCTTTCTTCCCCTCTCTGTATCAGAGCATTTTTAGCCCTTCCTGATAGGGCAATGACTGAACTTAGGAGAAAACAAATATCGCCCCCCCCCCTACATTATTTCCATCTCCCACAATAATCCAGCAAGACTGGTTTACAGAGCACTGTGCTCACTGGACATGAAGGAACATGAAGTTCAAGAGTAAAAATGCTAGGGAAGGGAGGGCTGTGAGCCAGGCCCCTCTGTCCATGACCAGGATCTCCAGCCCCCACACTCTGTGGCAGAAGGTTGGACTACAGCTACCGGAAGAGGGCAAGATGGAGCACAGGGACTCCACTTGCATGGGTATGGGGACACCAAAATTATGCTGTAGTTCATCATCCTGTGTCATGTTCTATGAGGGGTAATTTTATGTGTCAATATGGCTAGAGTACAATATTCAGATCTTTGATCAAAGTGTCTGGTTATTACTACCAGGGTACTTTTTAGATGAGATTAATAAAACCTAAGAGGTTAATTAAATAAAGCAGATTATCCTCTATGATACTGATAAGCCTTATTTAATCTGTTGAATACCTTAAAAAAACAAGGTCTCCCAAAGAGGAGGAAATTCTAGACTCAAATATTCCCTGGGTCTCTAGCTCACCCATCTGCTGTGTGGTGTTTAGATTTTCTAGCCCCCGTAATTGTGTGAGCTAATTCCTGAAGATAAATCCCTCTATATGTATACACACATACCTTCTTCTTCAGTTTCTATGGAGAATCCTGACCAATACACTTTCTTTAAAGGGAAGATTGGGTGACACACTTAATTCAATCTATTTTTCATAGGCATTACCACACCTAACAGTGAGCCTTTTACATACTTCACAAATTTTTAAGTGAAAAGCAATGGTAAACCAGGCATGATGGAGCATACTCATTGATCCCAACAACTAGGGGGGCTGAGGCAGGAGGACCACAAACTAAAAACCAGCCTCAGCAACTTAGTGAGGCTCTAAACAAGTTAGAGAGACCCTGTCTCAAAATAAAAAATAAAAAGGGCTGGGTATGTGGCTCATTGGTTGAGCTCTCCTGGGTTTAATTCCTAGTACCACCCCCCTCACCCCCACCCACACTCTAAAAAAAAGAGAGAGAGAGAGAAAGAAAAAAAGAAAAGAAAAGCGATAGTAAGACAAACTGTTGGATGGCTTTGCCAGATGCAGTATTCATTTAAACTATCATTTTCTTTCCCTATGAGTCGTTGAATCTAATGGAAAGGAATAGAAATTGTTTTGATGAAATTGGGGGAGGGGGAAGGAGGTGGTGAGGTTCTTTCAACTTCTGACCTATAATTATTCCAGAAACTCTAGTTTTTGTTTTGTCTTTTATTGTATTTTAAAAAATTTTGTCTTTTAAATTAGAGTAAACAAGGTCTGGAAGGGCCAGAAGGACAGCTCTAAGGCAGGCAGCAATATCCTCTTCTGACCCCTGGTGCCCTGAGGCTCTGTGCAGACCCTTCCTCACAGAGAAGCCCCATTCCATTCTGTCCTTGTCATGAACACTGGCTTTTTTTCTTAGCTGTTCCCAGGATGTTCCCTCAGGACTCCTTAGGCAGACATTATTAATTCTGTTTTCAAAGTACCTGGAAAGGTGTCAAGAGGAAGTGTCCTGACTTCCCTGGAAGCCCATGACCCATCCTCTCTGCTGCCTGAAGAGCAGGTCTTGATAAAGGTATTGAGACACTGTATTGTGGCTTCACCTTCCTCAGAACCATATTCTGGGTATAGAAGAGTGCTTCTTAATTCCCATTAATGTTTCTGACCTAATGTCTTCTTTTTAATAAGTTGTGTCCAACATAGCATTTCATTTTCCACAACATGGCAAGCTTACCCCCATCCCCTGTCCTCTGAAGTGCTCCCTTATCCTTCAACTCTCAGCTCAGTAGTCACTTCCTCCAGAAAGCTTCTCTGTCCCTTCCTCTTTCCCTGCCTTTCTCCTATGGCAGGCACCCTGGCAGTCCCTCACTCTACAGGTGTTGCCAGCTCATCAGGCTGATGTCCTTAAGAACCGGGAGGCTGACTCCCAGCTGTGCCTTCATGTGGCTGAACTCTGTACACCACTGTATACAGTGGTGACCAAGCCAGGAAAGCAGGTCACAGCAATATGATGGTATGAGCAAGTAAATCAGTGAATTTATTGATAGGATAAAATATCTAGAAATTACTAATCATCTCTTACTCAATGTTTACAGTATAATGTGTGGTTCTTCAAAGTGACAATCATAAGATGGGTGTGGTGGTGCAGGCCTATAATCTCAGCTAGTTGGGAGGCTGAGGCAAAAGGATCACAAGCTGAAGGCCAGCCTGAAGCAACACAGTGAGACCCTATCTCAAAATTTTAAAAAAATTAACAATTTTAAAAGGCACCTTGGTGGTAAAAAGCACTCCCAGGTTTAATCCCCAGTAACCCTGTGACACACACTAAAGAAAAGAAAAACTGACAATAATGGATGATTCTCTAAACTAAGGAGAATATTCTGAGAATAAATACCTTCTACAACCTAATATGTGCTGTGGGAACACTGGATAGTACCACTGTCATTTCTGAGTAAACATGACAATGACTGGGAAGAGAATATTTTTAATATTAAGTTTTCCTCCCATAAATTTTCCAAAACTATAAACATTCCTTGTTACCTAACCCTAATCCTCCCACCATCTCATTGTATGTTCTAAAATAGACTGTGCATCAGAAAATAATCCAATATTGTTCTTTTTTTCTTCTCTTTTGGATATGGGATCTCACTATATTTCAGAGGATGGTCTTGAACTCTTAGCTGAAATGGTCCCCTTGCCTCAGCCTCCCAAGTAGCTGGTTCCACAGGTGTGTAATGATGCATATGATTTGAATATTCTTTATGTAAGATTCAAATTCATGCTGAGTCTGTAGCATTGTCTGTCACTCAAACAGCTCATTCTAATCACAATTCAACAAACTGTGACATCATCAGGATATGGTGGAAACTGTCACTATTCTGTGAGAAAGGACAGTGTAAATGCTTGCAGATATATCTTGTGTAACCTGAACAGTCTTTAACAAAAGGACAACTAAATATTATTAAAAGGTAAACAACCATGACCTTCTCCTGATAGTTATTTGGAATATAACAAAATTTAATTCCATTAATATTAATTTACTAAGTGAGTTTTATGTGCTGGCTGCAAGGGCTCTATTAGTCTAAGGTTGCCCTTCAAGTGTCTCAGTAGAATGGGGAGGGAGACTTAAACATTCCTCAGAGGTTTATTCAGTGTTCATACATACAAAGGTCACAGATTAAACTACATTTCATTATTAGGCAACATGACTTTTGAATTCTAGAAATTGCTGTTATTATGAGGGTTCTGCTCCTCTCAAACTTTCTTTTAGTGCTCCCACAGGAAATCTTTGATATCCTGAGATATACATATGAGTCTCTCATTTGCCTGCAGATCTGTGTCTGGAAAGGAACTACCATCTTGGATTGTGAGAACTTCTGTTAACAAGCCAATGGCTGGCTTTACAATGATTAATTATGGTGTATGGGATAAGTTATCTGAGATAAAGTATATGAATGCATAACTCATGAAGCTGGCAAGCACATGAGAGCTAATGTAATTCTATAACTGAGACAACAGAAAAGTGCAATTTCCAACAAGAGTCACAAGAATCAGAGCTCATACCCATACTGGCATTAAGGTGAATCTGTGATTGCCTGGGGATGGGGCCGGAAGAATCCCAAAAGGGCACATGGAAACTTTGTAAAATTGAGTAATTTAGTGATTACTTCTTATGAAGATAAAACCTAGATAAATCATTAGAAGGCTTACCAACAAAATAATACTATAGGATATAGTAAAACTCAGTAGAGAATTATACACTAGTGAGCAGAGACTGAATATAATTTTTTGTAGGGGAATGTCTAAACATTAGTTATGTACATGAGCAAAGAAAATTGAACTCCATTATAGAAGTTTTAAAGCTCCATTATTATTAAGGAACAGTTTTCAAACATCAGATAATACATACAAAAGAATAAAAGAAATGGGAATTATCCACCCACTTTCAAAACTTGAATTCTTGTGAAAAATCTAGGCTATATATAAATTTTAAAATAAAGTTACATAAGGGGAGGTGTTCATATCTGAATTCATGACCAATGAAACTCCACAACATGTACAACTGTAAGAACAGGATCCTAATTAGAATAAGTTATACTCCATGTATGCACAATATGTCAAAATACACTCTACAGTCATGTGAATCTAAAACACAAAAAACAAAATATTTTGAAAACTTGCATAGGAGAAGATGGAATAGAAAATTAATTCAAGCGTTTAATCCATGATAGCTATAAAAACAGGAAAGCATACATTCTATTTGCTAAAATATCCTGTTTACTAATATGATTACAGTAAAGAATTTTTATGTCTTTTTCAGTTTTAAAATGTAAATATAACATTAAATATTATTATAGCATAATATCAGAGACAACAGAAAATGCAAACATGGCATTCATATTTCTAACAAAACACATTTTCCCAGATTAACAAAAATATTCAGATGTATCATTTGCATATTTTTTAATGTTAGTTGTTCTTGTTACAGATAGACAGAATGTCATTATTTGTTTATTTTGTGTGATGCTAAGGATCAAACCCAGTATCTCACAATGCTAGGAAAGTGTTCTTCCACTGAGCCACAACCCCAAACCTCATTTGCATAACTTTAAAAAAATTTTTTAATTGATTTTATAAAAATAAATGACAGCAGAATGCATTACAATTCTTATTACACATACAGAGCACAATTTTTCATATCTCTGTTTATATACAAACTATGTTGACAACACCAATTTGTGTCTTTATACATGTACTTTGGATGATGATGTCTATCACATTTCACCATCCTTGCTAAACCCCTGACCCTTCCCTTCCCCTCCCACTGCTCTGCCCTATCTAGCGTTTGTCTATTTCTCCCATGCTCCCCCTCCATACCCCACTGTGAATCAGCCTCCTTATATCAAAGAAAACATTTGGCATTTGTTTTGGAGGATTGGATAACTTAACTTAGTATTACCTTCTCCAACCATCCATTTACCTGTAAATGCCAT
This sequence comes from Marmota monax, assembly GCF_021218885.2. NCBI lineage: Eukaryota > Metazoa > Chordata > Mammalia > Rodentia > Sciuridae > Marmota > Marmota monax. The sequence continues at coordinate 10,533 of NW_026694352.1, read as the reverse complement.
AATTTTATTCACTTATATTGCTGAGTAATATTCCATTGTGTATATATGCCACATTTTTTTATCCATTCATCTACTGAAGGGCATCTAGGTTGGTTCCAGAGTTTAGCTATTGTGAATTGTGTTGCTATAAACATTGATGTGGCTGTGTCCGTGTAGTATGCTGATTTTAAGTCCTTTGGGTATAGACTGAGGAGAGGGATAGATGGGTCAAATGGTGGTTCCATTCCCAATTTTCCAAGAAATCTCCATACTGCTTTCCATATTGGCTGCTCTAATTTACAGTCCCACCAGCAGTGTATGAGTGTACCTTTTTCCCCACATCCTCACCACCACTTATTGTTGTTTGTCTTCATAATAGCTGCCATTCTGACTGGAGTGAGATGAAGTCTTAGAGTGGTTTTGATTTGCATTTCTCTAATTGCTAGTGATGATGAACATTTTTTCATGTATTTGTTGATTAATTGTACATTATCTTCTGAGAAGTGTCTCTTCAGGTTCTTGGCCCATTTATTGATTTGGTTATTTATTGTTTTGGGGCTTAGCTTTTTGAGTTCTTTATATACCCTAGAAATTATTGCTCTATCTGATATGTGAGGTTTAAAGATTTTCTCCCAAGATGTAGGCACTCTATTCACCTCACAGGTTGTTCCTTTTGCCAAGAAGAAACTTTTTAATTTGAGTCTATCCCATTTGTTGATTCTTGATTTTAATTCTTGTGACAAGAGAGTCTTATTAAGGAAGTTGGGGTCTAATTCCCCATGATGGAGATTATGGCCTATTTTTTTCTTCTATTAGACACAGGGTCTCTGGTTTTATTCCTAAGTCCTTAATCCATTTTGAGTTTTGTGCATGGTGAGAGATAGGGGTTTAATTTCATTTTGTTGCATATGGATTTCCAGTTTGCCCAGCACCATTTGTTGAAGAGGCTATCTTTCTACAATTGTAGTTTTGTGGATTATTCTCTATGTAGGAGCCACCTTTAAAAACCCATGCTTTTCCTTTCCAAGTACAGGCTCTTGAAAACTGACTTGTGCTGGTGCTTCCTTGATGTGCTGGAAACTTTCCTCCAAGATAAAAGGCTTGATGCATTTCAGCTGTTCCACCACAGGAAGGTGGGCATGGGTGGGGCCAGGGAGTGCCAGGTCCTGAACTCAGAGCCAGGTGTCTCCCATTACAGTTGGACCATTCACTATGAGCACACCATCATCTAAGATCAGTTTGGAAAGAGTTGGGAAATTTTTCCTGAGGACCAAAGCATTCCTCAGGATCTGAGAATCTCCTCACCTGACCCATGCTGTCCTCACATGGACTCATACCAGCATCAAGGAGCAATGATGCAGTAGCTTACTCACAAGAGGCCCCTGCTTCCTGCAATATAACTTCAGCTCACTCTACTGAGGAAGCCCACATCATGCACAGTGTAAATAGGAAATGGTGTAAAAACCAGGCTATGGTGGAGGAGCAAACACCGAAAGAAGCAAGGAAGAAAATAAGACCAGAGACAAAATTAATGGACTTGAGAACAAAATATAACATCACTAAGTATCAATGAAACACTTGTTTCTTTACAAAGATAAGCAAGATTAGTAAGCTCCCATGCTAACATAACCAAGAGGAAAAGAGAGAAAAGCCATTTTTATAAAATTAGTGATAAATAAGGTGAAATCACCATAGATATCATAGAAATCCTGCAGATTATTAGTGACTATTTTGAAACTTTTACTTCAATAATTTGAAAACCTAGAAGAAATGGATGCATTTACAGATAAGTAGTATCTGCCAAAACTGAATCAAGAGAAAAAAAACCCAAACAGACCAATAATGTAATGAAATAGAGGCATTAATGAAAAGCTTTCCAAAAAAGAAAAACCCAGGCCTGGATGTACTCCCAGCTGAGTTCTACAAAAAAAAAAAAAAAAAAAAAAGAAGAACTGAGGCCAAAACTCCTCAAATTACTCCATGAAATACAAAGGGATAAAACACATTTCAAATCTCTAATTTAAAACCAATACTCAAATTCTCCATAATTGATTTTGGATCTAAAAATACATTTTAGTATTTAGATCAATTCACAAATATAGAATCTGTGAATAACGAGGTGTGTGTGTGTGTGTGTGTGTCTAGCCATTATTAATAATTAATACTCTCATAATATAATTTCTTTACTTTGAATAATAAACATTTATATAAAAATCATGTTCATATAAACAATGACTCTCCACCATATTTTTAAAATTTATTTTATACAAAGTCTATTGTGTTTCTTATGTAGTCTTTTCACTGAATGCCCAAACTCTATTTTTATAAACACCTTTAATCAAAAATCCAACAAAAAAACCTCACAGGCCTGAATGGTTCTTTATAGGTTTATCCCTTGGCTTTATCTGGGTTGTATTTGACCCAGTTTGGAGAAAATTGTAAGTGGTTTAAATGCTCATAACAATATCAGATTTGAAAAATAAAAATTTAAAGCAAACTTGCTAAGAAATCAGTTCATAAAGCTCTTAGCAGTGCTCTGTCCTAGAGCTGCAGTGCTTCCTTCAATGGATACATGTGAGGAGGGAGGAGGTGATTGTCTTTGTTCTTAGTCTTCCATTGTAACAAGCATTCACCTGTCAACTGACTCATTTGGTAAAAATAACAAGTTCACAGGCCAATGCCATGAAAAAATATGTATAACACAGACTTTACCACTTTCACACATATCATTCAGTGGCATTATTTATATTCACAAAGTTGGACAACTGTCACTACTGTTTCTGACATTTTGCCAAATTGACTTGTGTGTGTATAGGTCTTTGAATTTTAATACATTTCTTTGTACATTCAGCTACCACTAGAATTAAGATACAGAAGAATCCCAGAACTTTCTTTATAGTTAGCTTTTCACCTCCTTTAAACCCCAGCAAACTCTGAGTACTGCATATATTTTTAAAATATTTTTGATGGTAGATGGACACAATACCTTTTTTGTTTATTTTTTTATTGGTGCTGAGAATAAATCCCAGTGCCAAACACATGCAAGGCAAGCACTCTACCACTGAGGTACAACCCCTGCCCTAAGTACTATATTTTAACTTTCTAAAATGTCATATAAATGGAGTAATACAACATGTCTCCTTCTGACACCACACCATCATGCCTTTGAGTTGTTGCAGGCATCAATAGCTTGTTCCTTCTTGTGGCTGAATACTATTCCATTGTATGGATAAAGCATGTTTATCCACTCACCCACTGAAGGACATTTGAAGGAGAAAAATATGACTAGAGCTGATGTAAACATTTATGTAGAGATTTTGCATGAACATAAGTTTTTTCTATGATAAATATGTAATAGTGGGAGTGTTAGAACATAGATAAGTCTATATTTCACATAATAAGAAGCACCAAATTTCTTTCTAAAATTGCATTCCACTAGAAAAAAAATGAGTTCTATTTGCTCTGTATTCTCACCAGTACTTGATATTATCATTGTTTCTTCTTTTGTTTGTTTGCTATTCTAATAGACTCATAGTGATAACATTACATTGTCTTCTATTTACATTTTCTTTTTTAAATTTTATTAATGGTATGTGGAGTTGAGGATTGAACCCTGTGCCTCACTGGTGCTATTTAAGTGCTCTACCATAGAGCCATAACCTCAGTCCTGCATTTTCTTAATTGCTAATAATGTTGAACAATGTTTCATGTACTTACTTGCCATCCAAGTGTCATCACTTTTGAAATGTCCATTCTAATTTCTTGCCCAATTACAAAGAAAAAGATTTTTCTGTTAAGATTTTAGACTTCTTTATATATAATGGATATGTATCCTCTTTCAAGTACATGCTTTGCAAATATCTTCTAATCTGTAGCTTGATGCTTCACTTTCTTAACGATGTCTTTCACAGAGAAAAAAAAATTCAATTTTGGGAAAGTCGAATTTACCAAATTTTTTTATGGATTGTGTTTTGTCCTATTTTTTAACATGATGACATTTTTATAACACAAAATTAACCCTTTTAACATGAACAATACAGTGGCATTTGGTACATTCACAATATTGTGCAGATGCCATCTGCATTAGTCTGCTTTCTGTTACTGTGGCAAAATTCTAAACTTAAAAGGACAAAAGATTTATTTTGGCTTATAGTTACAGAATTTCCAGTCCTCGACAACTTAGTCCTGTTCCTTTGGGTCTATGGTAGCACAGTATATCATGGTTGGAGCATGTGGCAAGGGAAACAAAAGAGGGGGAGGATGTGGAGGAGTTGGGGTTCTGGTGTCCCTTTCAAAGGCATGTCCCCCAGTGACCTAACTTCCTTTCACTAGCCCAACTTCCTAAAGGTTTTACTATGTTCTTCAATGCATGGGTCTTTGGGGACATGGACATTCAGGACCCAAATTATACTACCAGTTTTGTTGAGTTTCAGACATTTCATCACCTCAAAAGAGAAATCTCTATACCCATTGAGTTTCCATTTTTATCTGTCTAATCCCTGGTAACTACCAGTCTGTTTCCCTCTCTATGGATGCACCTAACTCCAATAATTTTCTATGTTTGTGACCTTTCGTGTCTGGGTTCTTTTATTTTTACAGCATGTAACAGTAATTTATTCTTTTTTTTGTGGCTAAATAATATTTACCTGTGTGGATATTCTACATTTTATTTATTCGTTCATCCACTGGTGGATATTTGTAATATTTCCACCATTTGAATGTTGTGAATAATGTTGCTATGAACATACATGTGAAAGTATTAGATTTGCTATATTCAATATTTTATGGATATATTTGGAGCAAGAATTGCTGGTTCATAGATAATTCTTTGTTTATTTACTTATTTATTTTTGCCCTGGGTATCAAAAATACCATTCCGCACACATGCTCTACCACTAGTCTATACTCCATGTACATGACTAAACCATTTTATATTCCCACAGTAATGTACGAAGTTTTCAATTTCTCCACACCCTTGCCAACATTTTGGTCATTTTTTTATTTACAAAAATTTAAGTCATTTCCATTTTTAGGGGTGTGAAACTGTATCTCCTTGTGAATTTGATTTGCATTTCTCTCATGGATACTGATGTTGAGTATCTTATGTGTTTATTGACATTCATAAATATTCTTTGGCAAGAAGTGTATTCTCATCGTTAGTATTCCTCTTTTTGTTGTTGAGTTGTAAGAGTACTTGATATATTCTGGATGCTAGAGCCTTATTTACAAGTATTTTCTCTCATTTTATGTTGTGTTTTCACTTCCTTTTTTGGTGGTATTTAGGGTCAAACCCAGGGGTGCTCTACAATGAGCCACATTCCCAGCCCTTGTTATTTTTTGAGACATGATCTCACAGAGTTTTCCAGGCTGCTATGGAACTTGTGATCCTCCTGCCTCAGCTTTCCAAGTCACTGAGATTACAAGAGTATTCCACCATGCCTAACTCCATATATATTTCTTAATACTTAGTTGTATGTGTAAAGATCTTGTTTGGTTTTCATTGGAATTGTGTTGAATCTACTGGCATTACTTTGATTTGGAGAGCACTGATGTCATAATTACATTTCGTTCAGTTCATGAACATGCTATTTCCCAATTTATGTATCTTCATTGTTTTTTTTTTTTTTGTGTGTGTGTGTGTGTTTTAAAGAGAGGGGCTTTTATTAAACTTTATTTATTTATATGTGGTGCTGAGGATCAAACCCAGGGCCTAGCACATGTGACGTGAGAACTCTCTGTTGAACTATAACCTCAGCCCATTCATTGTTTGGTTTTTATTAATGAGCATTTTATATTTTTCAGTGTGTATATCCTATACACATTTTGTTGGATTTACATCTAATTTTTTAATTCTTTGGAACTAGTGTTTTTTTAAAAAAATTCAGTTTAGCTATTCCTTGGTACTATGAAATATTAATTTGTTGACCTTGTATCCATTGACCTTATTATATTAATTTATTAATTCTAGGAGCTTTTTTCTTCAGAATCTTTGGGATTGTCTATGTAGATAGTCATATTGGCTGTGAATGGGCATAGTTTATCTTTTTGAAAGTTCTTTTTTTTTCCTTTTTAAAGTTAGATATTTTTTTATTTATTTTTATATATTTATTTTTATTTGGTGCTGAGGATTGAACTCAGGGCCTCACACATTCAAGGCAATTGCTCTACCACTGAGCCACAACACCAGCCCTTGAAAGTACTTTTCCAATCTATTTATTTTATTTAGACCTCCTGCATTGCCATCTTTTCCTGTAGTATTTCTCTTGTGTATGAAGAACTTTCTTAGCATTTCTTTTATAGCAGGTCTCCTTTTAATACCTAATTTTTCTTCATCTCATAATGTCTTTATTTCATCATGATTCCCAAAGGATGTTTTCACTGAATGTAGTGTTCCTGGGTGACAATCTTTTAGCAATTCAAAATGCTTTTCTACTGTCTGTGCTTTTTATATGAAACAAAAAATACAATTGTTTGAAGTTTTTTTTTTTTTTTACCTTCTTTGAAAATGTGACTTTCTGTGGCTGCTTTCAAAATAATTTTCTTTATCTTTTAATTCACTAGTTGGATTGCAGTATGGCTGGGCATGCACTTCTCTGGGTTTAAGCTGTTTGGAATTTGCTGAGTTCCTTGCATCTTTAGGTATCATTAAAATGTGGTGAAATTTCAGTCATAATTTATTTAAAATTGTTTGCTCCATCCTCCTTCTTTCTTTACTTCTCTTTCATGTAAATTCTACTACTAAGCCTATTCCATAATATTTTATCTAATCTGTTATTTTTTTAGTTGTTAGTGAACATTTATTTTTTCTTTATTTATATATGGTGTTGAAAATCAAACCCAGTGCTTTATATGCTTTGCAAGTGCTCTACCACTGAGCCACAACCCCAGAACCATCTTGTGGGAGGCCGTCCTCCCACGTGATTTGAGTTACCTCCCTGGCTGGGTGAGAGGCGCTTAGACACAGCTATTTCCCACCCTTCTCCAGGTCCAAGGGCTTGTCCTTGCAGAGGCATGCCTGGCCACTGCCCTGAAGACCCAATCATCACCCCTGACCTTGGGATGCTGCCCCCCTTAACCTTCATTGGATGGGATTTTCCCTGGAATTTTTTGTTCCCCAATAAAAGCTAGTCTCTTCTGTAAACCTCACTACCGCATTAGGTGGCTGGAGGCGGGAACTAGGAGAAGCCATCCCAGAGCTGATATTAAAGGTAATAAGAGTCTTGTTTAATTTAAAACTCCCTAACATTTACTTATGACTCGAACCTTCTTTCATGAAGCCAGCTTGTCATGTGGCAGATCATCCTATTATGTTTTGATGTTAAATTTTTTCTTGGTATCTTTTCTTTATTTCTTCAGTGTCTCCTTCAGTTTGCATAGGAGCATCTGCCTTTAGTTATTGGAACACAATTATAATAGCTGCTTTAAAATCTTGTGATCATGTTCATCTCTGTCTTCTTGGAGTTTATGTTAATTGTCTGATTTCCTAATGAGTTGAGATTTCCCATCTTTTTATAAGCCAAGTCATTGTGGTTTGTATCTTGGATGATTTGATATTTTCTTAAGAGTCTGTACATCTTGTTTACATTTTCAGAAAAAAAATATATAGTTATTGTTTTAACAACTAACCTGCTCAGTTACAGCCTACAAGATTGAGTTCCTACTTTGTGGATTTTAGTTCCAAAATCTGTTTTCAGAAACTCATTGCTGTACTCAGACATGGTCTTCATGCACACTATGAATTGGCCACTCTAGGACTGAGGGCTGGTCTCTCATATAGCTTAGTGCTTAATGCCTAAGGTATGCTATTTAGGGTCAGCTCTATACAGCACTTAATGGGATTACTCTCTTAAACTCTAATTTTTATGTCCTCTCCTGACACTTTCCAGCTCTCTAGCTGCCCCCTTCTCAACCTCTGACCAACAGCTAGGACTCCAGTTTCCACTGGACTCTCCTCTAATCCTGGAATTATATCAAGCAGTGAGTGGAACAGAGAGTGGGAAAGGCACTGAAATGCATCCTGCACTTTTTTTCGTACTGGGGTTTAAATTCAGGGGCACTAAACAATGGAGCCACAGCCACAGCCCTATTTTGTATTTTATTTAGAGACAGGGTCTCACTGAGTTTCTTAGTGCCTTGCTGTTGCTGAGGCTGGCTTTGAACTCACAGTCATCCTGCCTCAGCTGCCAGTCACTGGGATTACAAGAGTGCACACTATGCCTGCACTCTTGAAACCACAGCTGCATATACCACTGAGGAGCTCATCTGCCTTGGAACTGTAGGTGACTGTTCAGCAGCTGCCACTGACTGACTGCCTGGGGTGTGGGCTGGGTCAGAATGTACAGAAGATTTTAAACATCACAGGGCTTTCTTCTCTCTTCCTGTCCTATAGGAGCCCCCTTTCTCTGACCAAAAGGAGAAGGCTTTTCTTGGTGCTCTTTATTTGCACTCAAGTAGTGCCTCCCTTTGGATCCAAGCTGAGTGATACCAGATGAGAGAGAAAAACCAAAAACAAAACCCTAAAAAATCAAACAGGAAGCATATTACTACTTTACTGTTCAGAGAGATGCTGTGAGGATTTAGTTCATTGTATTTGTTGGAAAAAAATTGAGACAAATATGGATACATTATCTTGCTAAGAAATGGAACCTCTTTCATCTGGAAAAGATATAAAGTATGCACTTTATATTTTTGTGCTGGCAATTACTGAGAAGCAGTCCTTTTCCTGTGTTTTCATTTTGGTATTTGGTATATTACACACAGGTGCCAATGTAGAAAGGTTATGTCACATGTGAAGGGAAAGAGGTACGTTGGGAAGTTTACTGTTTGGAAAAATTTGAAGGATTTTTTCGTGCAAGTGTTTTTAGGCATGCATATGTTCCTTTCAGCCTTGCTCTCTCTCCAGTTGCTCCTGCCACCCTGTTCATGTCCTTCTCCCACATATGGCCTCCCCATGGAATCTTCCTGCTGGCCAACAATGGAAGCAGTTGACAAAGCTATCTTTGTTGTTGGTGTATGCAGCATTTCTCAAACTGAGCTTTCCCAAATACACAAAAGACAGAAGGAACTGGGGTTCAAGAGAAGTGGAGATGGGCATTTCTTTATGTTTTGTCTTCAAAATTTGTATGAGCTTTTAATTTTGTTCTGTCATTTTTTCATGAAACTGAATGTTCCACTGTGGTGCAGGATGGTCAGGGAGGTCATGATTAAGCAGAAAAAAACTTGTTTGCAGGAACTTTAAAGTTTAGAAGAGAAACTCCAGATAATGTACACCTACTTTATAATCTGACATGAATTATAACTTTGGGAATCTCTCTAGTTCTAGAAAGTGACCTACATAGTTGTTAACTCCTGGTTGGCATTTTATCTTTAATTTCTTATCAAATTTCCAAGTCCTTTTCAAAATATGATTGAGTCCTTTTGTAAATGTGTCACCTTACTTATAATTTGTTTAAATTAATTTTTGAAAAAGAACAAGCTAATATGATATGAAACAATGAGAACTGAGAGAAGATTTCCTTTAGAAATTAATTCTGAGTGTACCAAAAGCCAACACTGTTGAGAGAAAACAATTTGCAACTAAAGATTTGGATAGAACATTCTGTTTAGGTTGTTAGGTGCTCTGACTCTGGTTTCCAAACTAAATAACACTGTTTTCTAAAATATCCCTCAATCTCTTACATGTGCATTAAGCATATGACAGAGCAGTAAACAAATTTTAAGAAATAGAAAAAGGAGGAATGATTAATCCCAGCTGAACAGGTAAAACAAAAAACACATTGCCACAGGAAGAATATGTTCTCTGCTGATTCTCAAGGTTTTATTGTACTTCACTTTAAATAAAATGTCAGCAAATAGAAGAAAGAGAAAACTCACTTCAAAATATCAGAAGATAAAAGAAGCATAGCAAAAGTTGTATTGTAGCTAGCCAGCAAGCAGGCAGGGCTTGCTCAAAAAGCTTGCTGATGGCACCTTTTGTTTCCCTTTGATTTATAGCCTCATGCCTTTAATCTAATTAACATTGAAATGAGTTACAAGTACTGTTGCCTTTTGTGGTTCAAAAATAATACATTCATATGAAAGGTTAATGAAATGAATGTTTCCTTCATCCAATTTATTCAAATTTTCCTACAATCAGTAGTTGCTATTGGAATAGAGATTACATATTCCTGTTCATAAATTTTCTGTGTCAAATCTGATTTTTTTCCTTTCTGCCTCCATAGGTTAAATTTTACAAGTATAAGAATTCCCACACAGAATTCCTTGTGCAGCTAAGGAGTGACTAGGACAGAGTCCCCTTCAGCTTTAGTGTTCTTCCTCTTTTACTGCAGTTGTCTTGGGACTAATGTGTGTGGCTCCAGATGAGATGTTCCCACACAGAAAGCTGAGTTAGAGGTTAAATACACACCATTAGTTCTTTTATCAAAGAGGTACTTTGGAATAGTGGAAGGAGAGAGAATTGCCAGAAGGATTGTGTCCCTTCACAGCTGAATGATTTGGGGCACATTTCATAACCTTCTCTTTGCAATGGTCATCATCAGAACATCTTGCAGGGTA